>NC_042980.1:38624104-38689509 GCF_901001165.1 Salmo trutta
TCAGACCCCTTGACATTTTCCACATTTTGCTATGTTACAGCCTTATTATAAAATGGATTAAATACATTTTTTCCCTCATCAATCTACACACAACACCCCATGATGACAAAACAAAAACAGGTCTTTAGAAATGTTATGTTTGAGCCTCGAAATGGAGTTTAAGTGCATCCTGTTTCCATTGATGATCCTTGAGATGTTTCTATAACTTGATTGAAGTTCACCTGTGGTAAATTCAATTGATTGGACATGATTATGAAAGGCACACACCTGTCTATATAAGGTCCCACAGTTGACAGTGCATCTCAGAGCAAAAACCATGAGGTTGATGGAATTGTCTGTAGAGGTCCGAAACAGGATTGTGTCGAGGCACAGATCTGGGGAAGGGTACCAAAAACATTTCAGCAGCATTGAAGGTCCCCAAGAACACAATGGCCTCCATCATTCTTAAATGGAGGAAGTTTGGAAACACCAAGACTCTCCCTAGAGCTGTCCGCCTGGCCAAACCGAGCAATCAGGGGAGAAGGGCCTTGGTTTGGGAAGTGACCAAGAACCCGATGGTCACTCTGACAGAGCTCTAGAGTTCTTGTGTCACGTCCTGACCAGTAAAAGGGGCTATTGTCATTGTAGTTTGGTCAGGGCGTGGCAGGGGGTGTTTGTTTTGTGTGTTTCGGTGTTTTTGGTTTATGTTCTATGTTATCTATTTCTATGTGTTTATCTAGTTCTCTATTTCTATGTTGGGTTTTTGGCAATGACCTCCAATTAGAGGCAGCTGGTTGTCGTTGTCTGTAATTGGAGGCCATATTTAGTTGTGTTTGTTTTCAGTTGTGTTTTGTGGGTGGTTGTTTCTAGTATAGTCTGTGCACCTTACTGGACTGTTTTCGTCGTTTGTTTATTCTGATTAAGTGTTTTCTTTAATAAAATAAGAAGATGAGCACTTTACCCGCTGTGTTTTGGTCCACTCCTTACGACGCCTATGACAGAACCACCCACCAAAGAAGGACCAAGCAGCGGAGGAAGGAGCAGCAGGAGAGCTACTTGGAGTCATGGACATGGGAGGAGATCCTCGATGGTAAGGGTCCATGGAGCCAGGCTGGGGAGTACCAGCGCCCGAAGGAGGAGCTGGAGGAAGCTAAGAGGGAACGACGGAGGTATGAGGCATTATATCCTCCATTTCAGGAGGTGAGGAGGCAGCCCCAAAAATGTTTGGGGGGGGGCATACGGGGAGTTGGGCTAAGTCAGGGGGGAGCCCTGACCTAACTTCCCAGGCGTAAAGGAGAGAGCCGTGGAGCAAAAAGGAGCCAGTCAAGGAATCAAGCGAGGAGCTTGACACGAGATTCCAGAGAGAGGTACTGGCGGAAAGGGCACGAAGGAGCACCTCTGCTTACTATGGGGAGCGACGGATCACGCAAGCACCATGTTATGCGGAGATACGCACGGTGTCGCCAGTGCGCAGCTACAGCCCGGTGCGCTTGGTGAAAGCTCCTCACAGGTGTCATGCTAGAGCCAGCATCGAGCCAGGACCGGTGATGCAAGTTGCAAGCATCAGACCACTGCTGAGGGTCCAGGGCCCAGTGTATCCTGTTCCTGCTCCTCATACTCTTCCTCCAGTGCACCTGCCCAGCCCAGTACGTCCTGTTCCTGTTCCCCGCACTAGCCCTGTGGTGCGTGTTACTGTTCTGGCGCCTCCAAAGCCAGCCCCACGCATCAGGCCTCCAGTGCGTATGCCCAGTCCGGTACATCCTGTTCCTGTTCCCCGCACTAGCCCTGTGGTGCGTGTTACTGTTCTGGCGCCTCCAAAGCCAGCCCCACGCATCAGGCCTCCAGTGCGTATGCCCAGTCCGTTAAGTCCTGTTCCTACTCCTCGCACTAGCCCTGTGGTGTGGGTTAATAGTCTGGTGCCTCCTAAGCCAGCCCCACACATCAGGCCTCCAGTGCGCAGTCCCAGTCCAGAGCTTCCGGCGACAGTTCCCCGTCCAGAGCTTCCGGCGACAGTTCCCCGTCCAGTGCTTCCGGCGACGTCCTACAGTCCGGAACCGACAGAGACGTCCTACAGTCCGGAACCTGCAGAGACGGCCTACAGTCCAAAGCCTGCAGAGACGGCCTACAGTCCGGAGCCTGCAGAGACGGCCTACAGTCCGGAGCCTGCAGAGACGGCCTACAGTCCGGAGCCTGCAGAGACGGCCTACAGCCCGGAGCCTGCAGAGATGGCCTACAGCCCTGAGTCTCCAGCGACGCTCCTCAGCCCTGAGGCTCCAGCGACGCTCCTCAGCCCTGAGTCTCCAGCGACGCTCCTCAGCCAGGAGCCTCCAGCGACGCCCCTCAGCCAGGAGCCTCCAGCGACGCCCCTCAGCCAGGAGCCTCCAGCAACGCCCCTCAGCCAGGAGCCTCCAGCGACGCCCCTCAGCCAGGAGCCTCCAGCGACGCCCCTCAGCCAGGAGCCTCCAGCAACACCTCTCAGCCCGGAGCCTCCAGCGACGCCTCTCAGCCCAGAGTCTCCAGTGATGCCGCGCAGTCCAGAGTTTTCTGAACGGGAGCTACGCCCAGAGCCAGAGCCACCTCCGTAGTGGGAGGATTGGGAAGGGGGGGTGTAGCACAGGGACCGTCGTTGACGGTAGCCACCCTCCCTTCCCTCCCTTTAAGTTTGGGGTTATTTTTGTGGGTTTTTGTGTTTGAGGTGCATTCGGGGTCTGCACCTTTGGGGGGGTGGGGTACTGTCACGTCCTGACCAGTAAAAGGGGTTATTTGTCATTGTAGTTTGGTCAGGGCGTGGCAGGGGGTGTTTGTTTTGTGTGTTTCGATGTTTTTGGTTTATGTTCTATGTTATCTATTTCTATGTGTTTATCTAGTTCTCTATTTCTATGTTGGGTTTTTGGCAATGACCTCCAATTAGAGGCAGCCGGTTGTTGTTGACTCTAATTGGAGGCCATATTTAGTTGGGTTTGTTTTCAGTTGTGTTTTGTGGGTGGTTGTTTCTAGTATAGTCTGTGCACCTTACTGGACTGTTTTCGTCGTTTGTTTATTCTGATTAAGTGTTTTCTTTAATAAAATAAGAAGATGAGCACTTTACCCGCTGCATTTTGGTCCACTCCTTACGACGCCTATGACATTCTGTGTGGAAATGAGAGAACCTTCCAGAAGGACAACCATCTCTGCAGCACTTCACCAATCAGTACTTTATCAGGCCAGACGGAAGTCACTTCTCAGTAAAAGGCACATGACAGCCCGCTTGGAGTTTGCCAAAAGGCACCTAAAGGTCTCAGACCATGTTGAAATCAAGATTGAAACCAAGATTGAAACCAGAGTAGGCCTATGGTCTGTAGTACATCTTCACATCAGATAATATGGTCTGAATTAATAAAATGACTCAAACTACCGATACGGTCTTCCTTCCCCAGGCCAGACCAGGCCAGACCAACTGTTGAAACCAAGATTGAACACTTTGGCCTGAATGCCAAGCGTCATGTCTGAAGGAAACCTAGCACCATCCCTACAGTGAAGCATGGTGGTGGCAGCATCAGCGGCAGGGACTGGGAGACTAGTCAGGATCGAGGGAAAGATGAACGGAGCAAAGTACAGAGAGGTCCTTAATGAAAACCTTCTCCAGAGCGCTCAGGACCTCAGACTGGGGCAAAGGTTAATCTTCCAACAGGACAACGACCCTAAGCACACAGCCAAGACAACGCAGGAGTGGCTTCGGGACAAGTCTCTGAATATCCGTGAGTAACCCAGCCAGAGCCCGGACTTGAACCAAATCGAACATCTCTGGAGAAACCTGAAAATAGCTGTGCAGCGACGCTCCCTATCCAACCTGACAGAGCTTGAGAGGATCTGCAGAGAAGAATGGGAGAAACTCCCCAAATACAGGTGTGTCAAGCTTGTAGTGTCATACCCAAGAATCGCTGCCAAAGCTGCTTCAACAAAGTACTGAGTAAAGGGTCTGAATACTAATACCGTTTTTTTTATTTTAATACATTTGCAATAACTTCTACAAATCCGTTTTTGACGGAAACAAATTAAGTCATCAATTTTAGAATAAGGCTGTAACGTAACAACATGTGGAAAAAGTCAAGGGGTCTGAATACTTGCACTGTATGTTTGTGTTTGTGTCGTGCATGCGTGTGAGTTACCTGAGGGTTAGGTGGAGTCTGTGGTGTTTGTCCTGCAGAAGCTCCTTAACTGGGAACATGGCTGATCCCAGCAGGTACATCTGACACCCAATCAAACACACATATCACTATTAGAGCCCAGCAGGTACATCTGACACCCAATCAAACACACATATCACTATTAGAGCCCAGTAGGTACATCTGACACCCAATCAAACACACATATCACTATTAGAGCCCAGTAGGTACATCTGACACCCAATCACACACACATATCACTATTAAAGCCCAGCAGGTACATCTGGCACCCAATCAAACACACATATCACTATTAAAGCCCAGCAGGTACATCTGACACCCAATCACACACACATATCACTATTAAAGCCCAGCAGGTACATCTGACACCCAATCACACACACATATCACAATTAAAGCCCAGCAGGTACATCTGACACCCAATCACACACACATATCACTATTAGAGCCCAGCAGGTACATCTGACACCCAATCACACACACATATCACTATTAGAGCCCAGCAGGTATATCTGACACCCAATCACACACACATATCACTATTAAAGCCCAGCAGGTACATCTCGGGGTGGGGTGTTTGGTTAGTTTGGGGCTGAAGAGTTTTGGGGAGTTGACTGTAATGGGGAAGTTGGAGTAGTTACAGTGGGGAATATTTCGTACCGTGCCTTGGGAGCGGTCCTTGACGTCGTACACAGACAGCTTGACCTGCGTCTGTTGAGTAATCAGAGAGTCCTGGAAGAATGCTATACTACTCAGAAAGATAGGATTACTGGTACCCTATGGAGAGAGAGAGAGAGGGGAAAAAAGAGAGGGGGGACTTTTGTGATGAATCAGTGTGTGTGTTGGTTATGTTATGGTTAGGTCAACGTGGTGTAGAGTGTGTTGGTTATGTTATGGTTAGGTCATCGTGGTGTAGAGTGTGTTGGTTATGTTATGGTTAGGTCACCGTGGTGTAGAGTGTGTTGGTTATGTTATGGTTAGGTCATCATGGTGTAGAGCGTGTTGGTTATGTTATGGTTAGGTCAACGTGGTGTAGAGTGTGTTGGTTATGTTATGGTTAGGTCATCATGGTGTAGAGTGTGTTGATTATGTTATGGTTAGGTCAACGTGGTGTAGAGTGTGTTGGTTATGTTATGGTTAGGTCACCGTGGTGCAGAGTGTGTTGGTTATGTTATGGTTAGGTCATCGTGGTGCAGAGTGTGTTGGGTATGTTATGGTTAGGTCAACGTGGTGTAGAGTGTGTTGGTTATGTTATGGTTAGGTCATCGTGGTGTAGAGTGTGTTGGTTATGTTATGGTTAGGTCACCGTGGTGCAGAGTGTGTTGGTTATGTTATGGTTAGGTCAACATGGTGTAGAGTGTGTTGGTTATGTTATGGTTAGGTCACCGTGGTGTAGAGCAGTCTGGTAACGTCATGGTTAGGTCAACATTGGTTACGTTTTGGGAGGTCAAAGTGGTGTGGTCCTACCTCTATGATCTCTGTCTGAGCGTGTTTGGTCCAGAAGGCCTGGGGAGGAGTTGTACAGCTGACCGCCACAAAGCTGATTGGCTTACGCTCAAACGCTGGTGTGACCAGTTCACTGCAGGCTGGGAATACAACAGAGGACATCAACATTGATGGCACAATGTTGAGAGATGGAGCTGTGAAAATGTCACTTGTAACCGCTATTACATTCATAGACAGAGTAATACAACTTTAGATTTTGTGTTATGATAGGAAAGATAGTTGTATTAACCTCATAAGTCATTAATAAGTTATATTCTTCAATAATCAATGGGTATGTACAGTGCATTTCAAAATTATTCAGACCCCTTGACTTTTCCCACATTTTGTTACGTTACAGCCTTAAAATATGTGTTAAATAGTTTTTTCCCATCACCAATCTACACACAATACCCCATGATGACAAAGCAAAAACAGGTTTTAGAAATGTTTGCAAATTGATTTTTACATAAGTTATGGTTAGGTCAACATGGTGTAGAGTGTTATGGTTACGTTATGGTTAGGTCAACATGGTGTAGAGCGTTATGGTTACGTTATGGTTAGGTTAACATGGTGTTGAGCGTTATGGTTACGTTATGGTTAGGTCAACATGATGTAGAGCGTTATGGTTACATTATGGTTAGGTCAACATGGTGTAGAGTGTTATGGTTACATTATGGTTAGGTCAACATGGTGTAGAGCATTATGGTTACATTATGGTTAGATCAACATGGTGTAGAGTGTTATGGTTAGGTCAACATGGTGTAGAGCATTATGGTTAGGTCAACATGGTGTTGAGCGTTATGGTTACATTATGGTTAGGTCAACATGGTGTAGAGCGTTATGGTTACGTTATGGTTAGGTCAACATGGTGTAGAGCGTTATGGTTACATTATGGTTAGATCAACATGGTGTAGAGTGTTATGGTTACATTATGGTTAGGTCAACATGGTGTAGAGCGTTATGGCTACGTTATGGTTAGGTCAACATGGTGTAGAGCGTTATGGTTACGTTATGGTTAGATCAACATGGTGTAGAGCGTTATGGTTAGGTCAACATGGTGTAGAGTGTTATGGTTACATTACGGTTAGGTCAACATGGTGTAGAGCGTTATGGTTACGTTATGGTTAGATCAACATGGTGTAGAGCGTTATGGTTAGGTCAACATGATGTAGAGCGTTATGGTTACGTTATGGTTAGGTCAACATGGTGTAGAGCATTATGGTTAGATCAACATGGTGTTGAGCGTTATTATTAGGTTAACATGGTGTAGAGCGTTATGGTTACATTATGGTTAGGTCAACATGGTGTAGAGTGTTATGGTTACGTTATGGTTAGATCAACATGGTGTAGAGCGTTATGGTTACGTTATGGTTAGATCAACATGGTGTAGAGCGTTATGGTTACGTTATGGTTAGGTCAACATGGTGTAGAGCGTTATGGTTAGATCAACATGGTGTTGAGCGTTATGGTTACGTTATGGTTAGGTCAACATGGTGTAGAGTGTTATGGTTACGTTATGGTTAGGTCAACATGGTGTAGAGTGTTATGGTTACGTTATGGTTAGGTCAACATGGTGTAGAGCGTTATGGTTACATTATGGTTAGGTCAACATGGTGTAGAGCGTTATGGTTACATTATGGTTAGATCAACATGGTGTAGAGTGTTATGGTTAGGTCAACATGGTGTAGAGTGTTATGGTTACATTATGGTTAGGTCAACATGGTGTAGAGCGTTATGGTTAGGTCAACATGGTGTAGAGCGTTATGGTTACATTATGGTTAGGTCACCATGGTGTAGAGCATTATGGTTAGATCAACATGGTGTAGAGCGTTATGGTTACGTTATGGTTAGGTCAACATGATGTAGAGCGTTATGGTTAAGTTATGGTTAGGTCAACATGGTGTAGAGCGTTATGGTTAGGTCAACATGACGTAGAGCGTTATGGTTACGTTATGGTTAGGTCAACATGACGTAGAGCGTTATGGTTACGTTATGGTTAGGTCAACATGGTGTAGAGTGTTATGGTTACGTTATGGTTAGGTCAACATGGTGTAGAGCGTTATGGTTACGTTATGGTTAGGTCAACATGACGTAGAGCGTTATGGTTACGTTATGGTTAGGTCAACATGGTGTAGAGCGTTATGGTTAGGTCAACATGGTGTAGAGCGTTATGGTTATGTTATGGTTAGGTCAACATAATGTAGAGCGTTATGGTTAGGTCAACATGGTGTAGAGCGTTATGGTTACGTTATGGTTAGGTCAACATGGTGTAGAGCGTTATGGTTACGTTATGGTTAGGTCAACATGGTGTAGAGCGTTATGGTTACGTTATGGTTAGGTCAACATGATGTAGAGCGTTATGGTTAAGTTATGGTTAGGTCAACATGGTGTAGAGCATTATGGTTAGGTCAACATGACGTAGAGCGTTATGGTTACATTATGGTTAGGTCAACATGGTGTAGAGCGTTATGGTTACGTTATGGTTAGGTCAACATGGTGTAGAGCGTTATGGTTACATTATGGTTAGGTCAACATGGTGTAGAGCGTTATGGTTACATTATGGTTAGGTCAACATGGTGTAGAGCGTTATGGTTACGTTATGTTAGGTCAACATGGTGTAGAGCGTTATGGTTACGTTATGTTAGGTCAACATGGTGTAGAGCGTTATGGTTACGTTATGGTTAGGTTAACATGGTGTAGAGCGTTATGGTTACGTTATGGTTAGGTCAACATGATGTAGAGTGTTATGGTTAGGTCAACATGGTGTAGAGCGTTATGGTTAAATTATGGTTAGGTCAACATGGTGTAGAGCGTTATGGTTACGTTATGGTTAGGTTAACATGGTGTAGAGCGTTATGGTTACGTTATGGTTAGGTCAACATGGTGTAGAGCGTTATGGTTACATTATGGTTAGGTCAACATGGTGTAGAGTGTTATGGTTACATTATGGTTAGGTCAACATGGTGTAGAGCGTTATGGTTACATTATGGTTAGATCAACATGGTGTAGAGTGTTATGGTTAGGTCAACATGGTGTAGAGCGTTATGGTTAGGTCAACATGGTGTTGAGCGTTATGGTTACATTATCGTTAGGTCAACATGGTGTAGAGCGTTATGGTTACGTTATGGTTATGTCAACATGGTGTAGAGCGTTATGGTTACATTATGGTTAGATCAACATGGTGTAGAGTGTTATGGTTACATTATGGTTAGGTCAACATGGTGTAGAGCGTTATGGTTACGTTATGGTTAGGTCAACATGGTGTAGAGCGTTATGGTTACGTTATGGTTAGATCAACATGGTGTAGAGCATTATGGTTAGGTCAACATGGTGTAGAGTGTTATGGTTACATTATGTTTAGGTTAACATGGTGTAGAGCGTTATGGTTACGTTATGGTTAGATCAACATGGAGTAGAGCGTTATGGTTAGGTCAACATGATGTAGAGCGTTATGGTTACATTATGGTTAGGTCAACATGGTGTAGAGCATTATGGTTAGATCAACATGGTGTTGAGCGTTATGGTTAGGTTAACATGGTGTAGAGCGTTATGGTTACATTATGGTTAGGTCAACATGGTGTAGAGTGTTATGGTTACGTTATGGTTAGATCAACATGGTGTAGAGCGTTATGGTTACGTTATGGTTAGATCAACATGGTGTAGAGCGTTATGGTTACGTTATGGTTAGGTCAACATGGTGTAGAGCGTTATGGTTAGATCAACATGGTGTTGAGCTTTATGGTTACGTTATGGTTAGGTCAACATGGTGTAGAGTGTTATGGTTACGTTATGGTTAGGTCAACATGGTGTAGAGTGTTATGGTTACGTTATGGTTAGGTCAACATGGTGTAGAGCGTTATGGTTACATTATGGTTAGGTCAACATGGTGTAGAGCGTTATGGTTACATTATGGTTAGATCAACATGGTGTAGAGTGTTATGGTTAGGTAAACATGGTGTAGAGTGTTATGGTTACATTATGGTTAGGTCAACATGGTGTAGAGCGTTATGGTTAGGTCAACATGGTGTAGAGCGTTATGGTTACATTATGGTTAGGTCACCATGGTGTAGAGCGTTATGGTTAGGTCAACATGGTGTAGAGCGTTATGGTTACGTTATGGTTGGGTCAACATGATGTAGAGCGTTATGGTTAAGTTATGGTTAGGTCAATATGGTGTAGAGCGTTATGGTTAGGTCAACATGACGTAGAGCGTTATGGTTACGTTATGGTTAGGTCAACATGACGTAGAGCGTTATGGTTACGTTATGGTTAGGTCAACATGGTGTAGAGTGTTATGGTTACGTTATGGTTAGGTCAACATGTTGTAGAGCGTTATGGTTACATTATGGTTAGGTCAACATGACGTAGAGCGTTATGGTTACGTTATGGTTAGGTCAACATGGTGTAGAGCATTATGGTTAGGTCAACATGGTGTAGAGCGTTATGGTTATGTTATGGTTAGGTCAACATAATGTAGAGCGTTATGGTTAGGTCAACATGGTGTAGAGCGTTATGGTTACGTTATGGTTAGGTCAACATGGTGTAGAGCGTTATGGTTACGTTATGGTTAGGTCAACATGGTGTAGAGCGTTATGGTTACGTTATGGTTAGGTCAACATGGTGTAGAGCGTTATGGTTACGTTATGGTTAGGTCAACATGATGTAGAGCGTTATGGTTAAGTTATGGTTAGGTCAACATGGTGTAGAGCGTTATGGTTAGGTCAACATGACGTAGAGCGTTATGGTTACATTATGGTTAGGTCAACATGGTGTAGAGCGTTATGGTTACGTTATGGTTAGGTCAACATGGTGTAGAGCGTTATGGTTACATTATGGTTAGGTCAACATGGTGTAGAGCGTTATGGTTACGTTATGTTAGGTCAACATGGTGTAGAGCGTTATGGTTACGTTATGTTAGGTCAACATGGTGTAGAGCGTTATGGTTAGGTCAACATGGTGTAGAGCGTTATGGTTACGTTATGGTTAGGTCAACATGGTGTAGAGCATTATGGTTAAATCAACATGGAGTTGAGCGTTAGGGTTAGGTTAACATGGGGTAGAGCGTTATGGTTACATTATGGTTAGGTCAACATGGTGTAGAGCGTTATGGTTATGTTATGGTTAGGTCAACATGGTGTAGAGCGTTACGGTTAGATCAACTTGGTGTTGAGCGTTATGGTTACGTTATGGTTAGGTCAACATGGTGTAGAGCGTTATGGTTACGTTATGGTTAGGTCAACATGGTGTAGAGCGTTATGGTTACGTTATGGTTAGGTCAACATGGTGTAGAGTGTTATGGTTAGGTCAACATGGTGTAGAGTGTTATGGTTAGGTCAACATGGTGTAGAGTGTTATGGTTACATTATGGTTAGGTCAACATGGTGTAGAGTGTTATGGTTAGGTCAACATGGTGTAGAGCGTTATGGTTACGTTATGGTTAGGTCAACATGGTGTAGAGCGTTATGGTTACGTTATGGTTAGGTCAACATGATGTAGAGCGTTATGGTTAAGTTATGGTTAGGTCAACATGACGTAGAGCGTTATGGTTACGTTATGGTTAGGTCAACATGGTGTAGAGCGTTATGGTTACGTTATGGTTAGGTCAACATGACGTAGAGCGTTATGGTTACGTTATGGTTAGGTCAACATGGTGTAGAGCGTTATGGTTAGGTCAACATGGTGTAGAGCGTTATGGTTACGTTATGGTTAGATCAACCTGGAGTAGAGCGTTATGGTTACGTTATGGTTAGGTCAACATGGTGTAGAGCGTTATGGTTAGATCAACATGGTGTTGAGCGTTATGGTTACGTTATGGTTAGGTCAACATGGTGTAGAGTGTTATGGTTACGTTATGGTTAGGTCAACATGGTGTAGAGTGTTATGGTTACGTTATGGTTAGATCAACATGGTGTAGAGCGTTATGGTTACGTTATGGTTAGGTCAACATGGTGTAGAGCGTTATGGTTAGATCAACATGGTGTTGAGCGTTATGGTTACGTTATGGTTAGGTCAACATGGTGTAGAGTGTTATGGTTACGTTATGGTTAGGTCAACATGGTGTAGAGTGTTATGGTTACGTTATGGTTAGGTCAACATGGTGTAGAGCGTTATGGTTACATTATGGTTAGGTCAACATGGTGTAGAGCGTTATGGTTACATTATGGTTAGATCAACATGGTGTAGAGTGTTATGGTTAGGTCAACATGGTGTAGAGTGTTATGGTTACATTATGGTTAGGTCAACATGGTGTAGAGCGTTATGGTTAGGTCAACATGGTGTAGAGCGTTATGGTTACATTATGGTTAGGTCACCATGGTGTAGAGCGTTATGGTTAGGTCAACATGGTGTAGAGCGTTATGGTTACGTTATGGTTAGGTCAACATGATGTAGAGCGTTATGGTTAAGTTATGGTTAGGTCAACATGGTGTAGAGCGTTATGGTTAGGTCAACATGACGTAGAGCGTTATGGTTACGTTATGGTTAGGTCAACATGACGTAGAGCGTTATGGTTACGTTATGGTTAGGTCAACATGGTGTAGAGTGTTATGGTTACGTTATGGTTAGGTCAACATGGTGTAGAGCGTTATGGTTACGTTATGGTTAGGTCAACATGACGTAGAGCGTTATGGTTACGTTATGGTTAGGTCAACATGGTGTAGAGCGTTATGGTTAGGTCAACATGGTGTAGAGCGTTATGGTTATGTTATGGTTAGGTCAACATAATGTAGAGCGTTATGGTTAGGTCAACATGGTGTAGAGCGTTATGGTTACGTTATGGTTAGGTTAACATGGTGTAGAGCGTTATGGTTACGTTATGGTTAGGTCAACATGGTGTAGAGCGTTATGGTTACGTTATGGTTAGGTCAACATGATGTAGAGCGTTATGGTTAAGTTATGGTTAGGTCAACATGGTGTAGAGCATTATGGTTAGGTCAACATGACGTAGAGCGTTATGGTTACATTATGGTTAGGTCAACATGGTGTAGAGCGTTATGGTTACGTTATGGTTAGGTCAACATGGTGTAGAGCGTTATGGTTACATTATGGTTAGGTCAACATGGTGTAGAGCGTTATGGTTACATTATGGTTAGGTCAACATGGTGTAGAGCATTATGGTTTTATTATGTTAGGTCAACATGGTGTAGAGCGTTATGGTTACGTTATGTTAGGTCAACATGGTGTAGAGCGTTATGGTTACGTTATGGTTAGGTTAACATGGTGTAGAGCGTTATGGTTACGTTATGGTTAGGTCAACATGATGTAGAGTGTTATGGTTAGGTCAACATGGTGTAGAGAGTTATGGTTACATTATGGTTAGGTCAACATGGTGTAGAGCGTTATGGTTACGTTATGGTTAGGTTAACATGGTGTAGAGCGTTATGGTTACGTTATGGTTAGGTCAACATGGTGTAGAGCGTTATGGTTACATTATGGTTAGGTCAACATGGTGTAGAGTGTTATGGTTACATTATGGTTAGGTCAACATGGTGTAGAGCGTTATGGTTACATTATGGTTAGATCAACATGGTGTAGAGTGTTATGGTTAGGTCAACATGGTGTAGAGCGTTATGGTTAGGTCAACATGGTGTTGAGCGTTATGGTTACATTATCGTTAGGTCAACATGGTGTAGAGCGTTATGGTTACGTTATGGTTATGTCAACATGGTGTAGAGCGTTATGGTTACATTATGGTTAGATCAACATGGTGTAGAGTGTTATGGTTACATTATGGTTAGGTCAACATGGTGTAGAGCGTTATGGTTACGTTATGGTTAGGTCAACATGGTGTAGAGCGTTATGGTTACGTTATGGTTAGATCAACATGGTGTAGAGCATTATGGTTAGGTCAACATGGTGTAGAGTGTTATGGTTACATTATGTTTAGGTCAACATGGTGTAGAGCGTTATGGTTACGTTATGGTTAGATCAACATGGAGTAGAGCGTTATGGTTAGGTCAACATGATGTAGAGCGTTATGGTTACATTATGGTTAGGTCAACATGGTGTAGAGCATTATGGTTAGATCAACATGGTGTTGAGCGTTATGGTTAGGTTAACATGGTGTAGAGCGTTATGGTTACATTATGGTTAGGTCAACATGGTGTAGAGTGTTATGGTTACGTTATGGTTAGATCAACATGGTGTAGAGCGTTATGGTTACGTTATGGTTAGATCAACATGGTGTAGAGCGTTATGGTTACGTTATGGTTAGGTCAACATGGTGTAGAGCGTTATGGTTAGATCAACATGGTGTTGAGCGTTATGGTTACGTTATGGTTAGGTCAACATGGTGTAGAGTGTTATGGTTACGTTATGGTTAGGTCAACATGGTGTAGAGCGTTATGGTTACGTTATGGTTAGGTCAACATGGTGTAGAGCGTTATGGTTACATTATGGTTAGGTCAACATGGTGTAGAGCGTTATGGTTACATTATGGTTAGATCAACATGGTGTAGAGTGTTATGGTTAGGTCAACATGGTGTAGAGTGTTATGGTTACATTATGGTTAGGTCAACATGGTGTAGAGCGTTATGGTTAGGTCAACATGGTGTAGAGCGTTATGGTTACATTATGGTTAGGTCACCATGGTGTAGAGCGTTATGGTTAGGTCAACATGGTGTAGAGCGTTATGGTTACGTTATGGTTGGGTCAACATGATGTAGAGCGTTATGGTTAAGTTATGGTTAGGTCAATATGGTGTAGAGCGTTATGGTTAGGTCAACATGACGTAGAGCGTTATGGTTACGTTATGGTTAGGTCAACATGACGTAGAGCGTTATGGTTACGTTATGGTTAGGTCAACATGGTGTAGAGTGTTATGGTTACGTTATGGTTAGGTCAACATGGTGTAGAGCGTTATGGTTACATTATGGTTAGGTCAACATGACGTAGAGCGTTATGGTTACGTTATGGTTAAGTCAACATGGTGTAGAGCGTTATGGTTAGGTCAACATGGTGTAGAGCGTTATGGTTATGTTATGGTTAGGTCAACATAATGTAGAGCGTTATGGTTAGGTCAACATGGTGTAGAGCGTTATGGTTACGTTATGGTTAGGTCAACATGGTGTAGAGCGTTATGGTTACGTTATGGTTAGGTCAACATGGTGTAGAGCGTTATGGTTACGTTATGGTTAGGTCAACATGGTGTAGAGCGTTATGGTTACGTTATGGTTAGGTCAACATGATGTAGAGCGTTATGGTTAAGTTATGGTTAGGTCAACATGGTGTAGAGCGTTATGGTTAGGTCAACATGACGTAGATCGTTATGGTTACATTATGGTTAGGTCAACATGGTGTAGAGCGTTATGGTTACGTTATGGTTAGGTCAACATGGTGTAGAGCGTTATGGTTACATTATGGTTAGGTCAACATGGTGTAGAGCGTTATGGTTACGTTATGTTAGGTAAACATGGTGTAGAGCGTTATGGTTACGTTATGTTAGGTCAACATGGTGTAGAGCGTTATGGTTAGGTCAACATGGTGTAGAGCGTTATGGTTACGTTATGGTTAGGTCAACATGGTGTAGAGCATTATGGTTAAATCAACATGGAGTTGAGCGTTAGGGTTAGGTTAACATGGGGTAGAGCGTTATGGTTACATTATGGTTAGGTCAACATGGTGTAGAGCGTTATGGTTATGTTATGGTTAGGTCAACATGGTGTAGAGCGTTACGGTTAGATCAACTTGGTGTTGAGCGTTATGGTTACGTTATGGTTAGGTCAACATGGTGTAGAGCGTTATGGTTACGTTATGGTTAGGTCAACATGGTGTAGAGCGTTATGGTTACGTTATGGTTAGGTCAACATGGTGTAGAGTGTTATGGTTAGGTCAACATGGTGTAGAGTGTTATGGTTAGGTCAACATGGTGTAGAGCGTTATGGTTACGTTATGGTTAGGTCAACATGGTGTAGAGTGTTATGGTTAGGTCAACATGGTGTAGAGCGTTATGGTTACGTTATGGTTAGGTCAACATGGTGTAGAGCGTTATGGTTACGTTATGGTTAGGTCAACATGATGTAGAGCGTTATGGTTACGTTATGGTTAGGTCAACATGACGTAGAGCGTTATGGTTACGTTATGGTTAGGTCAACATGGTGTAGAGCGTTATGGTTACGTTATGGTTAGGTCAACATGACGTAGAGCGTTATGGTTACGTTATGGTTAGGTCAACATGGTGTAGAGCGTTATGGTTAGGTCAACATGGTGTAGAGCGTTATGGTTAGGTCAACATGGTGTAGAGCGTTATGGTTAAGTTATGGTTAGGTCAACATAATGTAGAGCGTTATGGTTAGGTCAACATGGTGTAGAGCGTTATGGTTACGTTATGGTTAGGTCAACATGGTGTAGAGCGTTATGGTTACGTTATGGTTAGGTCAACATGGTGTAGAGTTTTATGGTTACGTTATGGTTAGGTCAACATGATGTAGAGTGTTATGGTTACATTATGGTTAGGTCAACATGATGTAGAGCGTTATGGTTACATTATGGTTAGGTCAACATGGTGTAGAGCGTTATGGTTAGGTCAACATGACGTAGAGCGTTATGGTTATGTTATGGTTAGGTCAACATAATGTAGAGCGTTATGGTTAGGTCAACATGTTGTAGAGCGTTATGGTTACGTTATGGTTAGGTCAACATGGTGTAGAGCGTTATGGTTACGTTATGGTTAGGTCAACATGGTGTAGAGCGTTATGGTTACGTTATGGTTAGGTCAACATGATGTAGAGCGTTATGGTTAAGTTATGGTTAGGTCAACATGGTGTAGAGCGTTATGGTTAGGTCAACATGACGTAGAGCGTTATGGTTAGATCAACATGGTGTTGAGCGTTATGGTTACGTTATGGTTAGGTCAACATGGTGTAGAGTGTTATGGTTACGTTATGGTTAGGTCAACATGGTGTAGAGTGTTATGGTTACGTTATGGTTAGGTCAACATGGTGTAGAGCGTTATGGTTACATTATGGTTAGGTCAACATGGTGTAGAGCGTTATGGTTACATTATGGTTAGATCAACATGGTGTAGAGTGTTATGGTTAGGTCAACATGGTGTAGAGTGTTATGGTTACATTATGGTTAGGTCAACATGGTGTAGAGCGTTATGGTTAGGTCAACATGGTGTAGAGCGTTATGGTTACATTATGGTTAGGTCACCATGGTGTAGAGCGTTATGGTTAGGTCAACATGGTGTAGAGCGTTATGGTTACGTTATGGTTAGGTCAACATGGTGTAGAGTGTTATGGTTACGTTATGGTTAGGTCAACATGGTGTAGAGCGTTATGGTTACATTATGGTTAGGTCAACATGACGTAGAGCGTTATGGTTACGTTATGGTTAGGTCAACATGGTGTAGAGCGTTATGGTTAGGTCAACATGGTGTAGAGCGTTATGGTTAGATCTTCATGGTGTTGAGCGTTATGGTTACGTTATGGTTAGGTCAACATGGTGTAGAGTGTTATGGTTACGTTATGGTTAGGTCAACATGGTGTAGAGTGTTATGGTTACGTTATGGTTAGATCAACATGGTGTAGAGCGTTGTGGTTACGTTATGGTTAGGTCAACATGGTGTAGAGCGTTATGGTTAGATCAACATGGTGTTGAGCGTTATGGTTACGTTATGGTTAGGTCAACATGGTGTAGAGTGTTATGGTTACGTTATGGTTAGGTCAACATGGTGTAGAGTGTTATGGTTACGTTATGGTTAGGTCAACATGGTGTAGAGCGTTATGGTTACATTATGGTTAGGTCAACATGGTGTAGAGCGTTATGGTTACATTATGGTTAGATCAACATGGTGTAGAGTGTTATGGTTAGGTCAACATGGTGTAGAGTGTTATGGTTACATTATGGTTAGGTCAACATGGTGTAGAGCGTTATGGTTAGGTCAACATGGTGTAGAGCGTTATGGTTACATTATGGTTAGGTCACCATGGTGTAGAGCGTTATGGTTAGGTCAACATGGTGTAGAGCGTTATGGTTACGTTATGGTTAGGTCAACATGATGTAGAGCGTTATGGTTAAGTTATGGTTAGGTCAACATGGTGTAGAGCGTTATGGTTAGGTCAACATGACGTAGAGCGTTATGGTTACGTTATGGTTAGGTCAACATGACGTAGAGCGTTATGGTTACGTTATGGTTAGGTCAACATGGTGTAGAGTGTTATGGTTACGTTATGGTTAGGTCAACATGGTGTAGAGCGTTATGGTTACGTTATGGTTAGGTCAACATGACGTAGAGCGTTATGGTTACGTTATGGTTAGGTCAACATGGTGTAGAGCGTTATGGTTAGGTCAACATGGTGTAGAGCGTTATGGTTATGTTATGGTTAGGTCAACATAATGTAGAGCGTTATGGTTAGGTCAACATGGTGTAGAGCGTTATGGTTACGTTATGGTTAGGTCAACATGGTGTAGAGCGTTATGGTTACGTTATGGTTAGGTCAACATGGTGTAGAGCGTTATGGTTACGTTATGGTTAGGTCAACATGATGTAGAGCGTTATGGTTAAGTTATGGTTAGGTCAACATGGTGTAGAGCATTATGGTTAGGTCAACATGACGTAGAGCGTTATGGTTACATTATGGTTAGGTCAACATGGTGTAGAGCGTTATGGTTACGTTATGGTTAGGTCAACATGGTGTAGAGCGTTATGGTTACATTATGGTTAGGTCAACATGGTGTAGAGCGTTATGGTTACATTATGGTTAGGTCAACATGGTGTAGAGCATTATGGTTACGTTATGTTAGGTCAACATGGTGTAGAGCGTTATGGTTACGTTATGTTAGGTCAACATGGTGTAGAGCGTTATGGTTACGTTATGGTTAGGTTAACATGGTGTAGAGCGTTATGGTTACGTTATGGTTAGGTCAACATGATGTAGAGTGTTATGGTTAGGTCAACATGGTGTAGAGAGTTATGGTTACATTATGGTTAGGTCAACATGGTGTAGAGCGTTATGGTTACGTTATGGTTAGGTTAACATGGTGTAGAGCGTTATGGTTACGTTATGGTTAGGTCAACATGGTGTAGAGCGTTATGGTTACATTATGGTTAGGTCAACATGGTGTAGAGTGTTATGGTTACATTATGGTTAGGTCAACATGGTGTAGAGCGTTATGGTTACATTATGGTTAGATCAACATGGTGTAGAGTGTTATGGTTAGGTCAACATGGTGTAGAGCGTTATGGTTAGGTCAACATGGTGTTGAGCGTTATGGTTACATTATCGTTAGGTCAACATGGTGTAGAGCGTTATGGTTACGTTATGGTTATGTCAACATGGTGTAGAGCGTTATGGTTACATTGTGGTTAGATCAACATGGTGTAGAGTGTTATGGTTACATTATGGTTAGGTCAACATGGTGTAGAGCGTTATGGTTACGTTATGGTTAGGTCAACATGGTGTAGAGCGTTATGGTTACGTTATGGTTAGATCAACATGGTGTAGAGCGTTTTGGTTAGGTCAACATGGTGTTGAGCGTTATGGTTACGTTATGGTTAGGTCAACATGGTGTAGAGCGTTATGGTTACGTTATGGTTAGGTCAACATGGTGTAGAGCGTTATGGTTACGTTATGGTTAGGTCAACATGGTGTAGAGTGTTATGGTTAGGTCAACATGGTGTAGAGTGTTATGGTTAGGTCAACATGGTGTAGAGCGTTATGGTTACATTATGGTTAGGTCAACATGGTGTAGAGTGTTATGGTTAGGTCAACATGGTGTAGAGCGTTATGGTTACGTTATGGTTAGGTCAACATGGTGTAGAGCGTTATGGTTACGTTATGGTTAGGTCAACATGATGTAGAGCGTTATGGTTAAGTTATGGTTAGGTCAACATGACGTAGAGCGTTATGGTTACGTTATGGTTAGGTCAACATGGTGTAGAGCGTTATGGTTACGTTATGGTTAGGTCAACATGACGTAGAGCGTTATGGTTACGTTATGGTTAGGTCAACATGGTGTAGAGCGTTATGGTTAGGTCAACATGGTGTAGAGCGTTATGGTTAGGTCAACATGGTGTAGAGCGTTATGGTTAAGTTATGGTTAGGTCAACATAATGTAGAGCGTTATGGTTAGGTCAACATGGTGTAGAGCGTTATGGTTACGTTATGGTTAGGTCAACATGGTGTAGAGCGTTATGGTTACGTTATGGTTAGGTCAACATGGTGTAGAGTTTTATGGTTACGTTATGGTTAGGTCAACATGATGTAGAGTGTTATGGATACATTATGGTTAGGTCAACATGATGTAGAGCGTTATGGTTACATTATGGTTAGGTCAACATGGTGTAGAGCGTTATGGTTAGGTCAACATGGTGTAGAGCGTTATGGTTATGTTATGGTTAGGTCAACATAATGTAGAGCGTTATGGTTAGGTCAACATGTTGTAGAGCGTTATGGTTACGTTATGGTTAGGTCAACATGGTGTAGAGCGTTATGGTTACGTTATGGTTAGGTCAACATGGTGTAGAGCGTTATGGTTACGTTATGGTTAGGTCAACATGATGTAGAGCGTTATGGTTAAGTTATGGTTAGGTCAACATGGTGTAGAGCGTTATGGTTAGGTCAACATGACGTAGAGCGTTATGGTTAGATCAACATGGTGTTGAGCGTTATGGTTACGTTATGGTTAGGTCAACATGGTGTAGAGTGTTATGGTTACGTTATGGTTAGGTCAACATGGTGTAGAGTGTTATGGTTACGTTATGGTTAGGTCAACATGGTGTAGAGCGTTATGGTTACATTATGGTTAGGTCAACATGGTGTAGAGCGTTATGGTTACATTATGGTTAGATCAACATGGTGTAGAGTGTTATGGTTAGGTCAACATGGTGTAGAGTGTTATGGTTACATTATGGTTAGGTCAACATGGTGTAGAGCGTTATGGTTAGGTCAACATGGTGTAGAGCGTTATGGTTACATTATGGTTAGGTCAACATGGTGTAGAGCGTTATGGTTAGGTCAACATGGTGTAGAGCGTTATGGTTACGTTATGGTTGGGTCAACATGATGTAGAGCGTTATGGTTAAGTTATGGTTAGGTCAATATGGTGTAGAGCGTTATGGTTAGGTCAACATGACGTAGAGCGTTATGGTTACGTTATGGTTAGGTCAACATGACGTAGAGCGTTATGGTTACGTTATGGTTAGGTCAACATGGTGTAGAGTGTTATGGTTACGTTATGGTTAGGTCAACATGGTGTAGAGCGTTATGGTTACATTATGGTTAGGTCAACATGACGTAGAGCGTTATGGTTACGTTATGGTTAGGTCAACATGGTGTAGAGCGTTATGGTTAGGTCAACATGGTGTAGAGCGTTATGGTTATGTTATGGTTAGGTCAACATAATGTAGAGCGTTATGGTTAGGTCAACATGGTGTAGAGCGTTATGGTTACGTTATGGTTAGGTCAACATGGTGTAGAGCGTTATGGTTACGTTATGGTTAGGTCAACATGGTGTAGAGCGTTATGGTTACGTTATGGTTAGGTCAACATGGTGTAGAGCGTTATGGTTACGTTATGGTTAGGTCAACATGATGTAGAGCGTTATGGTTAAGTTATGGTTAGGTCAACATGGTGTAGAGCGTTATGGTTAGGTCAACATGACGTAGAGCGTTATGGTTACATTATGGTTAGGTCAACATGGTGTAGAGCGTTATGGTTACGTTATGGTTAGGTCAACATGGTGTAGAGCGTTATGGTTACATTATGGTTAGGTCAACATGGTGTAGAGCGTTATGGTTACGTTATGTTAGGTCAACATGGTGTAGAGCGTTATGGTTACGTTATGTTAGGTCAACATGGTGTAGAGCGTTATGGTTAGGTCAACATGGTGTAGAGCGTTATGGTTACGTTATGGTTAGGTCAACATGGTGTAGAGCATTATGGTTAAATCAACATGGAGTTGAGCGTTAGGGTTAGGTTAACATGGGGTAGAGCGTTATGGTTACATTATGGTTAGGTCAACATGGTGTAGAGCGTTATGGTTATGTTATGGTTAGGTCAACATGGTGTAGAACGTTACGGTTAGATCAACTTGGTGTTGAGCGTTATGGTTACGTTATGGTTAGGTCAACATGGTGTAGAGCGTTATGGTTACGTTATGGTTAGGTCAACATGGTGTAGAGCGTTATGGTTACGTTATGGTTAGGTCAACATGGTGTAGAGTGTTATGGTTAGGTCAACATGGTGTAGAGTGTTATGGTTAGGTCAACATGGTGTAGAGCGTTATGGTTACATTATGGTTAGGTCAACATGGTGTAGAGTGTTATGGTTAGGTCAACATGGTGTAGAGCGTTATGGTTACGTTATGGTTAGGTCAACATGGTGTAGAGCGTTATGGTTACGTTATGGTTAGGTCAACATGATGTAGAGCGTTATGGTTAAGTTATGGTTAGGTCAACATGACGTAGAGCGTTATGGTTACGTTATGGTTAGGTCAACATGGTGTAGAGCGTTATGGTTACGTTATGGTTAGGTCAACATGACGTAGAGCGTTATGGTTACGTTATGGTTAGGTCAACATGGTGTAGAGCGTTATGGTTAGGTCAACATGGTGTAGAGCATTATGGTTAAGTTATGGTTAGGTCAACATAATGTAGAGCGTTATGGTTAGGTCAACATGGTGTAGAGCGTTATGGTTACGTTATGGTTAGGTCAACATGGTGTAGAGCGTTATGGTTACGTTATGGTTAGGTCAACATGGTGTAGAGTTTTATGGTTACGTTATGGTTAGGTCAACATGATGTAGAGTGTTATGGTTACATTATGGTTAGGTCAACATGATGTAGAGCGTTATGGTTACATTATGGTTAGGTCAACATGGTGTAGAGCGTTATGGTTAGGTCAACATGGTGTAGAGCGTTATGGTTATGTTATGGTTAGGTCAACATAATGTAGAGCGTTATGGTTAGGTCAACATGTTGTAGAGCGTTATGGTTACGTTATGGTTAGGTCAACATGGTGTAGAGCGTTATGGTTACGTTATGGTTAGGTCAACATGGTGTAGAGCGTTATGGTTACGTTATGGTTAGGTCAACATGATGTAGAGCGTTATGGTTAAGTTATGGTTAGGTCAACATGGTGTAGAGCGTTATGGTTAGGTCAACATGACGTAGAGCGTTATGGTTACATTATGGTTAGGTCAACATGGTGTAGAGCGTTATGGTTACGTTATGGTTAGGTCAACATGGTGTAGAGCGTTATGGTTACATTATGGTTAGGTCAACATGGTGTAGAGCGTTATGGTTACGTTATGTTAGGTCAACATGGTGTAGAGCGTTATGGTTACGTTATGTTAGGTCAACATGGTGTAGAGCGTTATGGTTAGGTCAACATGGTGTAGAGCGTTATGGTTACATTATGGTTAGGTCAACATGGTGTAGAGCGTTATGGTTATGTTATGGTTAGGTCAACATGGTGTAGAGCGTTACAGTTAGATCAACATGGTGTTGAGCGTTATGGTTACGTTATGGTTAGGTCAACATGGTGTAGAGCGTTATGGTTACGTTATGGTTAGGTCAACATGGTGTAGAGCGTTATGGTTACGTTATGGTTAGGTCAACATGGTGTAGAGTGTTATGGTTAGGTCAACATGGTGTAGAGCGTTATGGTTACATTATGGTTAGGTCAACATGGTGTAGAGTGTTATGGTTAGGTCAACATGGTGTAGAGCGTTATGGTTACGTTATGGTTAGGTCAACATGGTGTAGAGCGTTATGGTTACGTTATGGTTAGGTCAACATGATGTAGAGCGTTATGGTTAAGTTATGGTTAGGTCAACATGACGTAGAGCGTTATGGTTACGTTATGGTTAGGTCAACATGGTGTAGAGCGTTATGGTTACGTTATGGTTAGGTCAACATGACGTAGAGCGTTATGGTTACGTTATGGTTAGGTCAACATGGTGTAGAGTGTTATGGTTAGGTCAACATGGTGTAGAGTGTTATGGTTAGGTCAACATGGTGTAGAGCGTTATGGTTACATTATGGTTAGGTCAACATGGTGTAGAGTGTTATGGTTAGGTCAACATGGTGTAGAGCGTTATGGTTACGTTATGGTTAGGTCAACATGGTGTAGAGCGTTATGGTTACGTTATGGTTAGGTCAACATGATGTAGAGCGTTATGGTTAAGTTATGGTTAGGTCAACATGACGTAGAGCGTTATGGTTACGTTATGGTTAGGTCAACATGGTGTAGAGCGTTATGGTTACGTTATGGTTAGGTCAACATGACGTAGAGCGTTATGGTTACGTTATGGTTAGGTCAACATGGTGTAGAGCGTTATGGTTAGGTCAACATGGTGTAGAGCGTTATGGTTAGGTCAACATGGTGTAGAGCGTTATGGTTAAGTTATGGTTAGGTCAACATAATGTAGAGCGTTATGGTTAGGTCAACATGGTGTAGAGCGTTATGGTTACGTTATGGTTAGGTCAACATGGTGTAGAGCGTTATGGTTACGTTATGGTTAGGTCAACATGGTGTAGAGCGTTATGGTTACGTTATGGTTAGGTCAACATGATGTAGAGCGTTATGGTTAAGTTATGGTTAGGTCAACATGGTGTAGAGCGTTATGGTTAGGTCAACATGACGTAGAGCGTTATGGTTAGATCAACATGGTGTTGAGCGTTATGGTTACGTTATGGTTAGGTCAACATGGTGTAGAGTGTTATGGTTACGTTATGGTTAGGTCAACATGGTGTAGAGTGTTATGGTTACGTTATGGTTAGGTCAACATGGTGTAGAGCGTTATGGTTACATTATGGTTAGGTCAACATGGTGTAGAGCGTTATGGTTACATTATGGTTAGATCAACATGGTGTAGAGTGTTATGGTTAGGTCAACATGGTGTAGAGTGTTATGGTTACATTATGGTTAGGTCAACATGGTGTAGAGCGTTATGGTTAGGTCAACATGGTGTAGAGCGTTATGGTTACATTATGGTTAGGTCACCATGGTGTAGAGCGTTATGGTTAGGTCAACATGGTGTAGAGCGTTATGGTTACGTTATGGTTGGGTCAACATGATGTAGAGCGTTATGGTTAAGTTATGGTTAGGTCAATATGGTGTAGAGCGTTATGGTTAGGTCAACATGACGTAGAGCGTTATGGTTACGTTATGGTTAGGTCAACATGACGTAGAGCGTTATGGTTACGTTATGGTTAGGTCAACATGGTGTAGAGTGTTATGGTTACGTTATGGTTAGGTCAACATGGTGTAGAGCGTTATGGTTACATTATGGTTAGGTCAACATGACGTAGAGCGTTATGGTTACGTTATGGTTAGGTCAACATGGTGTAGAGCGTTATGGTTAGGTCAACATGGTGTAGAGCGTTATGGTTATGTTATGGTTAGGTCAACATAATGTAGAGCGTTATGGTTAGGTCAACATGGTGTAGAGCGTTATGGTTACGTTATGGTTAGGTCAACATGGTGTAGAGCGTTATGGTTACGTTATGGTTAGGTCAACATGGTGTAGAGCGTTATGGTTACGTTATGGTTAGGTCAACATGGTGTAGAGTGTTATGGTTACGTTATGGTTAGGTCAACATGATGTAGAGCGTTATGGTTAAGTTATGGTTAGGTCAACATGGTGTAGAGCGTTATGGTTAGGTCAACATGACGTAGAGCGTTATGGTTACATTATGGTTAGGTCAACATGGTGTAGAGCGTTATGGTTACGTTATGGTTAGGTCAACATGGTGTAGAGCGTTATGGTTACATTATGGTTAGGTCAACATGGTGTAGAGCGTTATGGTTAAGTTATGTTAGGTCAACATGGTGTAGAGCGTTATGGTTACGTTATGTTAGGTCAACATGGTGTAGAGCGTTATGGTTAGGTCAACATGGTGTAGAGCGTTATGGTTACGTTATGGTTAGGTCAACATGGTGTAGAGCATTATGGTTAAATCAACATGGAGTTGAGCGTTAGGGTTAGGTTAACATGGGGTAGAGCGTTATGGTTACATTATGGTTAGGTCAACATGGTGTAGAGCGTTATGGTTATGTTATGGTTAGGTCAACATGGTGTAGAGCGTTACGGTTAGATCAACTTGGTGTTGAGCGTTATGGTTACGTTATGGTTAGGTCAACATGGTGTAGAGCGTTATGGTTACGTTATGGTTAGGTCAACATGGTGTAGAGCGTTATGGTTACGTTATGGTTAGGTCAACATGGTGTAGAGTGTTATGGTTAGGTCAACATGGTGTAGAGTGTTATGGTTAGGTCAACATGGTGTAGAGCGTTATGGTTACATTATGGTTAGGTCAACATGGTGTAGAGTGTTATGGTTAGGTCAACATGGTGTAGAGCGTTATGGTTACGTTATGGTTAGGTCAACATGGTGTAGAGCGTTATGGTTACGTTATGGTTAGGTCAACATGGTGTAGAGCGTTATGGTTAAGTTATGGTTAGGTCAACATGACGTAGAGCGTTATGGTTACGTTATGGTTAGGTCAACATGGTGTAGAGCGTTATGGTTACGTTATGGTTAGGTCAACATGACGTAGAGCGTTATGGTTACGTTATGGTTAGGTCAACATGGTGTAGAGCGTTATGGTTAGGTCAACATGGTGTAGAGCATTATGGTTAAGTTATGGTTAGGTCAACATAATGTAGAGCGTTATGGTTAGGTCAACATGGTGTAGAGCGTTATGGTTACGTTATGGTTAGGTCAACATGGTGTAGAGCGTTATGGTTACGTTATGGTTAGGTCAACATGGTGTAGAGTTTTATGGTTACGTTATGGTTAGGTCAACATGATGTAGAGTGTTATGGTTACATTATGGTTAGGTCAACATGATGTAGAGCGTTATGGTTACATTATGGTTAGGTCAACATGGTGTAGAGCGTTATGGTTAGGTCAACATGGTGTAGAGCGTTATGGTTATGTTATGGTTAGGTCAACATAATGTAGAGCGTTATGGTTAGGTCAACATGTTGTAGAGCGTTATGGTTACGTTATGGTTAGGTCAACATGGTGTAGAGCGTTATGGTTACGTTATGGTTAGGTCAACATGGTGTAGAGCGTTATGGTTACGTTATGGTTAGGTCAACATGATGTAGAGCGTTATGGTTAAGTTATGGTTAGGTCAACATGGTGTAGAGCGTTATGGTTAGGTCAACATGACGTAGAGCGTTATGGTTACATTATGGTTAGGTCAACATGGTGTAGAGCGTTATGGTTACGTTATGGTTAGGTCAACATGGTGTAGAGCGTTATGGTTACATTATGGTTAGGTCAACATGGTGTAGAGCGTTATGGTTACGTTATGTTAGGTCAACATGGTGTAGAGCGTTATGGTTACGTTATGTTAGGTCAACATGGTGTAGAGCGTTATGGTTAGGTCAACATGGTGTAGAGCGTTATGGTTACGTTATGGTTAGGTCAACATGGTGTAGAGCATTATGGTTAAATCAACATGGTGTTGAGCGTTATGGTTAGGTTAACATGGTGTAGAGCGTTATGGTTACATTATGGTTAGGTCAACATGGTGTAGAGCGTTATGGTTATGTTATGGTTAGGTCAACGTGGTGTAGAGCGTTACAGTTAGATCAACATGGTGTTGAGCGTTATGGTTACGTTATGGTTAGGTCAACATGGTGTAGAGCGTTATGGTTACGTTATGGTTAGGTCAACATGGTGTAGAGCGTTATGGTTACGTTATGGTTAGGTCAACATGGTGTAGAGTGTTATGGTTAGGTCAACATGGTGTAGAGTGTTATGGTTAGGTCAACATGGTGTAGAGCGTTATGGTTACATTATGGTTAGGTCAACATGGTGTAGAGTGTTATGGTTAGGTCAACATGGTGTAGAGCGTTATGGTTACGTTATGGTTAGGTCAACATGGTGTAGAGCGTTATGGTTACGTTATGGTTAGGTCAACATGATGTAGAGCGTTATGGTTAAGTTATGGTTAGGTCAACATGACGTAGAGCGTTATGGTTACGTTATGGTTAGGTCAACATGGTGTAGAGCGTTATGGTTACGTTATGGTTAGGTCAACATGACGTAGAGCGTTATGGTTACGTTATGGTTAGGTCAACATGGTGTAGAGTGTTATGGTTAGGTCAACATGGTGTAGAGTGTTATGGTTAGGTCAACATGGTGTAGAGCGTTATGGTTACATTATGGTTAGGTCAACATGGTGTAGAGTGTTATGGTTAGGTCAACATGGTGTAGAGCGTTATGGTTACGTTATGGTTAGGTCAACATGGTGTAGAGCGTTATGGTTACGTTATGGTTAGGTCAACATGATGTAGAGCGTTATGGTTAAGTTATGGTTAGGTCAACATGACGTAGAGCGTTATGGTTACGTTATGGTTAGGTCAACATGGTGTAGAGCGTTATGGTTACGTTATGGTTAGGTCAACATGACGTAGAGCGTTATGGTTACGTTATGGTTAGGTCAACATGGTGTAGAGCGTTATGGTTAGGTCAACATGGTGTAGAGCGTTATGGTTAGGTCAACATGGTGTAGAGCGTTATGGTTAAGTTATGGTTAGGTCAACATAATGTAGAGCGTTATGGTTAGGTCAACATGGTGTAGAGCGTTATGGTTACGTTATGGTTAGGTCAACATGGTGTAGAGCGTTATGGTTACGTTATGGTTAGGTCAACATGGTGTAGAGCGTTATGGTTACGTTATGGTTAGGTCAACATGGTGTAGAGCGTTATGGTTAGGTCAACATGACGTAGAGCGTTATGGTTACATTATGGTTAGGTCAACATGGTGTAGAGCGTTATGGTTACGTTATGGTTAGGTCAACATGGTGTAGAGCGTTATGGTTACATTATGGTTAGGTCAACATGGTGTAGAGCGTTATGGTTACATTATGGTTAGGTCAACATGGTGTAGAGCGTTATGGTTACGTTATGTTAGGTCAACATGGTGTAGAGCGTTATGGTTACGTTATGTTAGGTCAACATGGTGTAGAGTGTTATGGTTAGGTCAACATGGTGTAGAGCGTTATGGTTACGTTATGGTTAGGTTAACATGTTGTAGAGCGTTATGGTTACGTTATGGTTAGGTCAACATGATGTAGAGTGTTATGGTTAGGTCAACATGGTGTAGAGCGTTATGGTTACATTATGGTTAGGTCAACATGGTGTAGAGCGTTATGGTTACGTTATGGTTAGGTTAACATGGTGTAGAGCGTTATGGTTACGTTATGGTTAGGTCAACATGGTGTAGAGCGTTATGGTTACATTATGGTTAGATCAACATGGTGTAGAGTGTTATGGTTAGGTCAACATGGTGTAGAGCGTTATGGTTAGGTCAACATGGTGTTGAGCGTTATGGTTACATTATGGTTAGGTCAACATGGTGTAGAGCGTTATGGTTACGTTATGGTTAGGTCAACATGGTGTAGAGCGTTATGGTTACATTATGGTTAGATCAACATGGTGTAGAGTGTTATGGTTACATTATGGTTAGGTCAACATGGTGTAGAGCGTTATGGTTACGTTATGGTTAGGTCAACATGGTGCAGAGCGTTATGGTTACGTTATGGTTAGATCAACATGGTGTAGAGCGTTATGGTTAGGTCAACATGGTGTAGAGTGTTATGGTTACATTATGGTTAGGTCAACATGGTGTAGAGCGTTATGGTTACGTTATGGTTAGATCAACATGGTGTAGAGCGTTATGGTTAGGTCAACATGATGTAGAGCGTTATGGTTACGTTATGGTTAGGTCAACATGGTGTAGAGCATTATGGTTAGATCAACATGGTGTTGAGCGTTATGGTTAGGTTAACATGGTGTAGAGCGTTATGGTTACATTATGGTTAGGTCAACATGGTGTAGAGTGTTATGGTTACGTTATGGTTAGATCAACATGGTGTAGAGCGTTATGGTTACGTTATGGTTAGATCAACATGGTGTAGAGCGTTATGGTTACGTTATGGTTAGGTCAACATGGTGTAGAGCGTTATGGTTAGATCAACATGGTGTTGAGCGTTATGGTTACGTTATGGTTAGGTCAACATGGTGTAGAGTGTTATGGTTACGTTATGGTTAGGTCAACATGGTGTAGAGTGTTATGGTTACGTTATGGTTAGGTCAACATGGTGTAGAGCGTTATGGTTACATTATGGTTAGGTCAACATGGTGTAGAGCGTTATGGTTACATTATGGTTAGATCAACATGGTGTAGAGTGTTATGGTTAGGTCAACATGGTGTAGAGTGTTATGGTTACATTATGGTTAGGTCAACATGGTGTAGAGCGTTATGGTTAGGTCAACATGGTGTAGAGCGTTATGGTTACATTATGGTTAGGTCACCATGGTGTAGAGCGTTATGGTTAGGTCAACATGGTGTAGAGCGTTATGGTTACGTTATGGTTGGGTCAACATGATGTAGAGCGTTATGGTTAAGTTATGGTTAGGTCAATATGGTGTAGAGCGTTATGGTTAGGTCAACATGACGTAGAGCGTTATGGTTACGTTATGGTTAGGTCAACATGACGTAGAGCGTTATGGTTACGTTATGGTTAGGTCAACATGGTGTAGAGTGTTATGGTTACGTTATGGTTAGGTCAACATGGTGTAGAGCGTTATGGTTACATTATGGTTAGGTCAACATGACGTAGAGCGTTATGGTTACGTTATGGTTAGGTCAACATGGTGTAGAGCGTTATGGTTAGGTCAACATGGTGTAGAGCGTTATGGTTATGTTATGGTTAGGTCAACATAATGTAGAGCGTTATGGTTAGGTCAACATGGTGTAGAGCGTTATGGTTACGTTATGGTTAGGTCAACATGGTGTAGAGCGTTATGGTTACGTTATGGTTAGGTCAACATGGTGTAGAGCGTTATGGTTACGTTATGGTTAGGTCAACATGGTGTAGAGCGTTATGGTTACGTTATGGTTAGGTCAACATGATGTAGAGCGTTATGGTTAAGTTATGGTTAGGTCAACATGGTGTAGAGCGTTATGGTTACGTTATGGTTAGGTCAACATGACGTAGAGCGTTATGGTTACATTATGGTTAGGTCAACATGGTGTAGAGCGTTATGGTTACGTTATGGTTAGGTCAACATGGTGTAGAGCGTTATGGTTACATTATGGTTAGGTCAACATGGTGTAGAGCGTTATGGTTACGTTATGTTAGGTCAACATGGTGTAGAGCGTTATGGTTAGGTCAACATGGTGTAGAGCGTTATGGTTACGTTATGGTTAGGTCAACATGGTGTAGAGCATTATGGTTAAATCAACATGGTGTTGAGCGTTATGGTTAGGTTAACATGGTGTAGAGCGTTATGGTTACATTATGGTTAGGTCAACATGGTGTAGAGCGTTATGGTTATGTTATGGTTAGGTCAACATGGTGTAGAGCGTTACGGTTAGATCAACATGGTGTTGAGCGTTATGGTTACGTTATGGTTAGGTCAACATGGTGGAGAGCGTTATGGTTACGTTATGGTTAGGTCAACATGGTGTAGAGCGTTATGGTTACGTTATGGTTAGGTCAACATGGTGTAGAGTGTTATGGTTAGGTCAACATGGTGTAGAGTGTTATGGTTAGGTCAACATGGTGTAGAGCGTTATGGTTACATTATGGTTAGGTCAACATGGTGTAGAGTGTTATGGTTAGGTCAACATGGTGTAGAGCGTTATGGTTACGTTATGGTTAGGTCAACATGGTGTAGAGCGTTATGGTTACGTTATGGTTAGGTCAACATGATGTAGAGCGTTATGGTTAAGTTATGGTTAGGTCAACATGACGTAGAGCGTTATGGTTACGTTATGGTTAGGTCAACATGGTGTAGAGCGTTATGGTTACGTTATGGTTAGGTCAACATGACGTAGAGCGTTATGGTTACGTTATGGTTAGGTCAACATGGTGTAGAGCGTTATGGTTAGGTCAACATGGTGTAGAGCGTTATGGTTAAGTTATGGTTAGGTCAACATAATGTAGAGCGTTATGGTTAGGTCAACATGGTGTAGAGCGTTATGGTTACGTTATGGTTAGGTCAACATGGTGTAGAGCGTTATGGTTACGTTATGGTTAGGTCAACATGACGTAGAGCGTTATGGTTACGTTATGGTTAGGTCAACATGGTGTAGAGCGTTATGGTTAGGTCAACATGGTGTAGAGCGTTATGGTTAAGTTATGGTTAGGTCAACATAATGTAGAGCGTTATGGTTAGGTCAACATGGTGTAGAGCGTTATGGTTACGTTATGGTTAGGTCAACATGGTGTAGAGCGTTATGGTTACGTTATGGTTAGGTCAACATGGTGTAGAGTGTTATGGTTACGTTATGGTTAGGTCAACATGATGTAGAGTGTTATGGTTACATTATGGTTAGGTCAACATGATGTAGAGCGTTATGGTTACATTATGGTTAGGTCAACATGATGTAGAGCGTTATGGTTACGTTATGGTTAGGTCAGCATGGTGTAGAGCGTTATGGTTACGTTATGGTTAGGTCAACATGGTGTAGAGCGTTATGGTTAGGTCAACATGGTGTAGAGCGTTATGGTTATGTTATGGTTAGGTCAACATGGTGTAGAGCGTTATGGTTAGGTCAACATGTTGTAGAGCGTTATGATTACGTTATGGTTAGATCAACATGGTGTAGAGCGTTATGGTTACGTTATGGTTAGATCAACATGGTGTTGAGCGTTATGGTTACATTATGGTTAGGTCAACATGATGTAGAGCGTTATGGTTACGTTATGGTTAGGTCAACATGGTGTAGAGCGTTATGGTTACGTTATGGTTAGGTCAACATGGTGTAGAGTGTTATGGTTAGGTCAACATGGTGTAGAGCGTTATGGTTACGTTATGGTTAGATCAACATGGTGTTGAGCGTTATGGTTACATTATGGTTAGGTCAACATGGTGTAGAGCGTTATGGTTACGTTATGGTTAGGTCAACATGGTGTAGAGCGTTATGGTTACATTATGGTTAGGTCAACATGGTGTAGAGCGTTATGGTTAGATCAACATGGTGTAGAGCGTTATGGTTACGTTATGGTTAGGTCAACATGGTGTAGAGCGTTATGGTTACGTTATGGTTAGGTTAACTTTGGTGTAGAGCGTTATGGTTACATTATGGTTAGGTCAACATGGTGTAGAGCTTTACGGTTAGGTCAGCGTGTGTAGAGCGGTGTGGACCACTTTGCTATGTTCATCTTTCCCTTGATCCTAACTAGTCTCCCAGTCCCCGCCGCCGAAAAACATCCCCACAGCATGATGCTGCCACGACCATGCTGCACCGTAGGGATGGTGCCAGGTTTCCTTCAGACGAGTCTTTAGGTGCCTTTGGCAAACTCCACGAGGGCTGTCATGTGCCTTTTACTGAGAAGTGGCTTCCGTCTGGCCACTCTACCATAAAGGCCTGATTGGTGGAGTGCTGCAGAAATGGTTGTCCTTCTGGAAGGTTCTCCCATCTCCACAGAGGAACTCTGGAGCTCTGTCAGAGTGACCATCCTGCGATTGCTCAGTTTGGCCAGCTCGATGAAGTGTCTTGGTGGTTCCAAACTTCTTACATTTAAGAATGATGGAGGCCACTCTGTTCTTGGGGACCTTCCAATGTTGCAGACATTTTTTGGTACCCTTCCCCAGATCTGTGCCTCGACACAATCCTGTCTCTGAGCTCTACGGACAATTCCTTCGACCTCAAGGCTTGGTTTTTGCTCTGACATGCACTATCCACTGTTGGACCTTATATAAATAGGTGTGTGTCTTTCCAAATCATGTCCAATCAATTGAATTTACCACAGGTAGACTCCAATCACCTCAAGGATGATCAATGGAAACAGGATGCACCTGAGCTCAATTTCAAGTCTCATAGCAAACAGTCTGAATACTTATGTAAATAAGGTATTTCTGTTTTTAATGTTTAAAAAATGTGCAAACATTTCTAAAAACCTGTTTTCACTTTGTCATTGTGGGCTATTGTGTGTAGATTGATGAGGGAAAAAAATATTTAATCAATTTTAGAATAAGGCTGTAACCTAACAAAATGTGGAAAAAGTCAATGGGTCTGAATCATTTCTGAATGCATTGTATATATCAAAGACAATTGAACAGCAGTGAGAAGTTGACTTCAGCATCACCACACTCACCAAGGCTGAACTCCAACACCGGTTCATCTGGGTCCTGACTGTTACCTACAACAACACAGAGATACTGTTTCTTTACTACAGCTACAGTGACTAACAAGGCAAGATTATGCACATGCTAATTTTGACGGCCTGCGTTAACTCAGTGGGCAATAAGAAATACTCTAACTACGGTAACTATAGTAACCGGGCCCTTACCTGCCAGTGTCAGCCCCATCATCTCAGCAGAGAGGTCAAAGGTGTTAGCCCGGTACACGGACCATGGCCGGTGACGCGGGCTAACCTTCCCCTTCCCCGACATCATGCCTTGGGGGTCAGGGTTTAGGGGTCGGGGGGGTGAAGTCTGAGGGGTTGGAGAAGAGGATTCTGGGTAAGGGGTGGAGGGGGTTAAGAACACACACCACACGCCCTCCTCACACAAACACTCTCTTCAGATCAGATCCCTGTGTGTGTGTGTTGGAATGATCATTTCCTGTGTGACGGTCTCTTCAGTCTCTGGTCTCTTAGCGATGGAGCTGGAGGGAAAGAGAGATAATGACAACAAAGGTATTAGCCACCGTCACCATAGAAACAGAATGGTTGGAGTGGATGGTGGACACACACTTCACCTGATCTTTATTTGTTATCGACATGACCCTCCCCACTCTGCTGAATCAAGGTGAGGCACATGAACTGTCGCTATACAGTTACATGAGTAGCACAATGTCACTACAACACAGCTGCCCCTCTTATGTACTAAACCAAATCAAATCAAATTTGATTTATCACATACACATGGTTAGCAGATGTTTATGCGAGTGTAGCGAAATGCTTGTGCTTCTAGTTCCGACCATGCAGTAATATCCAACGAGTAATCTAACCTAACAATTTCACAACAACTACCTTATACACACAAGTGTAAAGGAATGAATAAGAATATGTACATAAAAAAATATATATATATGAATGAGTGATGGTATAGAACGGCATAGGCAAGATGCAGTAGATGGTATAGAGTACAGTATATACATATGAGATGAGTAATGTAGGGTATGTAAACATTATATGAAGTGGCATTGTTTAAAGTGGCTAGTGACACATTTATTACATCAAGATGGCAAGATGCAGTAGATGGTACAGAGTACAGTATATACATATGAGATGAGTAATGTAGGGTATGTAAACATTAGTGGCATTGTTTAAAGTGGCTAGCGATACATTTATTACATCAATTTTTCCATTATTAAAGTGGCTTGAGTTCAGTCAGTATGTAGGCAGCAGCCACTCAATGTTAGTGATGGCTGTTTAACAGTCTGATGGCCTTGAGATAGAAGCTGTTTTTCAGTCTCTCGGTCCCAGCTTTGATGCACCTGTACTGACCTCGCCTTCTGGATGGTAGCGGTGTGAACAGGCAGTGGCTCAGGCAGTACTATTCAGCTCCTACATCTACATCTATACTTTACAGTAGTCTTACATCTCTACTTTAAAGTTGGCTTTCCATTCTGGCCTCAGAGTCGGTGCTCCTCTATAATCGTTGTTCTTGATTCCTAACAACACACTGAAATATTCAACAGCTCGGAAACTTTCATGAAGTGATGGGAGATCTGAGAGGGAAAACTCCAAGCTCCAGGGAATGTCTGGGAAGTTCTAGGAATCTTTGAGTTTTCCAAAAAGAAAGCATCTGACAACAGTGAGTGATTGGTGGAAGATGAGGAACACGGTGATGGAGAAACTCTATAATGGACTGTGCACTGTGGTGGCTGATTTCTATTCTCTGTCTGTAAAAGTGCTAAGACATGCAGTGTGAAGAGGCTGAGTTAGGGGAAATGTGACGTTCCACACAGCTGCAGGGAGCCAAGAGACAGACAGAGAGGAAGAGAGAGAGGGAGAGAGAGAGAGAGAGAGAGAGAAGAAAAGGCAATCTACACGTCATCTTTTGTGTCATAGAACTAATGCTGTCTAATTCTCATTACGCATCGTCCACAGGAGGTTGGTGGCACCTTCATTTGGGAGGACGGGCTCATGGTAATGACAGGAGTGGAATCAGTGGAATGGTATCAAATACATCAAAGACATGTTTCCACGTGTTTGATGCCATTCCATTTGCTCCGTTCCAGACATTACTATGAGCCGTCCTCCCCTCAGCAGTCTCCTGTGGCATAGTGTTTTGCCCCTCAACAGTTTACAGAAAAAGATAGTACAACACACACACACACGCACAACCACACATGCAAACAGGCACCCATCCCAGTCTGTCCTGGCCAGAGAGAACACCTGCTACACACAACACCAAAAGCAGGCCAAGCTCCCAGAATCCTTTGCTCCTTCCTTCCTTCCTCCCAGCATTAGCCCTATTCTAAAAGATTGGATGGGTACCATTACCCCTTGTTCTCTTCAATCTTAAAGGAGAGTTACAATCAGGGGGTGTTGAGGTACAAAGTGTTCTGAATGTTATATCTGAGTGTTGATTCTAGTGGGGTTAATTGACGCCACCTGCGGTGAATAAATGAAGTGTTATTTGAGTCGCAATGGTCATAAAGGGTTTACTTTTAATTCAAACACATTCACTTAGACATAGGATGTTATGTATTGTGTGGCTGTAGGATTGTGACGCAGAGAACATGACTCAGCTAGTGGCCTGAGTGGGAGCGATAAGACAGCGTATCAAATCAGGATCAAGGCTAGGTTGTTTTTCTGGTGGAATGCCTCTTTATATAGAGGCGTGGAAACACTGAGCAGAGGTGAGAGAACGGTGTGAGATTCATGTTCATACAGTGAGGCTCTTTATACCATGTAACAGTTGGATAAGGAACTTGTAAAGACCAATGTAATGTATTTCTTCTGGTAACTGGGATCTTTGATAACGAAAACAACCCTTGTTGCAAATACTGCAGCAGTGGCACACAGATACACAATGAATGGGTTTTCATGAGCATTTATTTGATAGCCTGCAGAAGCCTGCTTGAGCCATTTTGTTCTTGTTCCAGTGCTTCCTTGAAGTACTCACTGATCTGATGATAAACAAGGAGTGAAAGGAGTAAAAGCAAAGTGATTTCTTTCACCTATCCAGTCATGTCAGAGGATCTGTGATTATTTCCGGGTAAGAGTAGGTTTCAGTTCTCATATTTTAAAAATAAAAGTATGTTTCAAAGCAACATAATCATGTGTGTCGGTCTGTGTGTATTCTCTGACATAAATACAATAATGCACGCACACGTACACGCACACACACACACTGGACATGTTTAAAACTTCTTACATCTACACGTTCCGCTAGCGGAACGTCTGCTCCAATATCCAATGATGGGCGGGGCGCGAAATTCAAACTCCTCTAAATCCGAAAACTTACACTTTTCAAACATATGACTATGTTACAGCTATTTAAAGACAAGACTCTCCTTTATCTAACCAAACTGTCCGATTTCAAAAAGGCTTTACAGCGAAAGCAAAACATTAGATTATGTCAGCAGAGTACCCAGCCAGGAATAATCACACAGCCATTTTTCAAGCTAGCATATCATGTCACATAAACCCAAACCATATCTAAATGCAGCACTAACCTTTGATGATCTTCATCAGATGACACACCTAGGACATTGTGTTATACAATACATGCATGTCTGTTCAATCAAGTTCATATTTATATCAAAAACCAGCTTTTTACATTAGCATGTGACGTTCAGAACTAGCATTCCCACCGAACACTTCCGGTGATTTTACTAAATTACTCACGATAAACGTTCACAAAAAGCATAACAATTATTTTAAGAATTATAGATACAGAACTCCTCTATGCACTCGATATGTCCGATTTTAAAATAGCTTTTCGGATGAAGCACATTTTGCAATAATGTAAGTACATAGCCCGGCGTTACAGGGCTAGCTATTTAGACACCCACCCAGTGTAGCCTTCACCAAAATCACATTTCCTATAAGAAAAATGTTCTTACCTTGCTTGTTCTTCATCAGAATACACTGCCAGGACTTCTACTTCAATAACAAATGTAGGTTTGGTCCCAAATAATCCATCGTTATATCCAAACAGCGACGTTTTGTTCGTGCGTTCTAGACACTATCCCAACGCTAAATCTCGGCCACGAGCATGACGCAAAATATGACAAAAAATTTCGAAATATTCCATTACCGTACTTCGAAGCATGTCAACCGCTGTTTAAAACCAATATTTATGCAATTTATCTCGTAGAGAAGCGATAATATTCCGACCGGGAATCTGCCTGTCTGTAAACTGAGGAAAAAACCAAAAGCCGGGGGCGGGGCGTGTCACGCGCCTAAGGCTTAGTCCATTGACTGACCACTCAGCATTTGCTCTCGTGTGCTTCAGCCAGGGCTTTGAATGACATCATTCCTGTTTTTCCCGGGCTGTGAGACTCCATTGTTGACGTGAGAATTGTCACGTAAGAGCAGAGATCCTTTGTAAACGACAGAGATAATAAAGAAGGGCAAGAAATGTTCAGACAGGGTACTTCCTGAACAGAAGCATCTCAGGTTTTTGCCTGCCATAGGAGTTCTGTTATACTCACAGACACCATTCAAACAGTTTCAGAAACTTTGGAGTGTTTTCTCTCCAAAGCTAATAATTATATGCATATTCCAGTTTCTGGGCAGGACTAATAATCAGATTAAATCGGGTACGTTTTTTATCCAGCCGTGAAATTACTGCCCCCTAGATGTAACAGGTTAAGGAGACTGTCAGGTTCTGATCTGAGTACAATGCCAAGTGTACATATTTTCTTCTAATATGAATGTATCACAGAGAGAGAGAGGGGGAGAAAGAGAGACAGAGAAAGTGAGAGAGAAAGAGAGAGCGAGAGAGAGAGAGCGAGAGAGAGAGAGATTGCGAGAGAGGAGGGGAAAAAGAGAGAAAGAGAGAGAGATAGAGAGAGAGACAGAGGGGAAGAAAGAGAGAGAGAAAGAGAGAGAGGTATACTGCTGCATCTCGACATAACTGAATGAAAACAGGAAACTCAATCTGTCGCTCTGCCCAACTGTCAAACCCACACGTACAGCCATGTCCTCCTGGTCACAGACTGGGGGAATTGTGACACTCTCTCTCTCTCTTTCTCTCTCTCTTTCTCTCTCTCTCTCTCTCTCTCTTTCTCTCTCTCTCTTTCTCGCTCTCTTTCTCCCTTCCCCTTTTGACCTCAAAGTGGTTTTCAGGCCAGAAGAGCCCTCAAATGCCCTTCGTTCGTTTGGCTCAGTGCAAAAACCTGTATATTCATATCAGTTTCAAAACAACTCAGTTTGCTTCCCTCTCTCTCTCTCTCTCTCTCTCTCTCTCTCTCTCTCTGTCTTGCAAAACGTTTCCCCACTCCAGTGGGGGCTGCTGCGGGGAGGATGGCTCATAATAATGAGCGGAATGGAGTGAATGGAATGGTATCAAACACATGCTTTTCCCACTCAGCAGCCTCCACTGCCCCAGTCTCTCTTCTATGCAGCATTGCTGACAACTGATCAATGAAGTTCACACACACAAATGCTGATTTAACAAAACTGAGGCGGAGTGGAGCGGTGGAGTAAGAGGAACAATAAAATAGCAACTAGAAGATTTTGACAGACCGGGGAAGACATTTTGACGACAATACTGAATGACAAGTGTCACTTGTGTCAGAGCACAGCCATGGAGGTGCTAGTCTTGCTTAGCCATGAGGTTCTAAAATACGGTGACACAAGTGACATAACTGACCTGGTCCACTCAACACATCGAAGCTGAGATAGTTTACAGCCTGGTCTCATAGACTAAATATAAAAGTAGAGAGAAGCACTACTGAGATGACTGATGTAACCTGAATGGGTCTTGCGCTCGCCCTGAGACGTTTACATTTCCTGTGGCATTTTTGACACTCTTGGCATTTCCTCATACAGAAACTCACGTACGCACACACTTGCATGCACCCGCACACCCACGCACCCACACGCATTCAGGTTACGCGTGTGTGTGTGTGTGTGTGTGTGTGTGTGTGTGTGTGTGTGTGTGTGTGTGTGTGTGTGTTTGTGTGTGTATACAGCTACTGTTGTAATTGTGTGTGATACATATATAAAGACCCTGCTGTTTGTGCCTGTGCATCCATCCAGAGGGCTTCTGTGTATGCAAGTCTATTTTTACATCATGTGCTGATGTCAGACCCCCCCCCCACACACACACACGTGTTCCCACTCATAAAAACTTAGACAGTCACAGAGAAGTGCACATTCACCAGCATACAGACAAACACTCCTACCCTCCCCATTCCATCACTGGCAGAGTAATCTCTATGCTGGCAGCTCTGTATGAAACCAAACAGTGGACCATTAGCACCACTACTCGTCTGATGGCCACTGGTATCATTAGGCTTTATGAGTCATTGTCAGTGGGAACAGGCTTCAACATGCTGTAATCCTCATTGCCTGGGATCCTGGGGCTCTGGGAGAAGGACTGTGTGATGCCCCGTCTCTCTGGATGTGAGGCTTAGCCACGGGAGCCAATCAGACCTCCATCACAGATAACGTACAGTTCATTAACAGAGTATGTGGCCCAGCAGGAGGGATCAAACCCAGAACACTGGTGTTGCATCAAGCAGCCTGCTCCAGGAGACCGAGACATGAGAACCACGGAGATCTATCAGATTTCAGACATTCACTTTCTGCAGTCAGGGTCCCACTGAGAGAGGGGATCACTTTAAGGGCCTAAGGATGGGGGAATCTGGTGGGTGGGAGGCTTAGACTTTTGAAGGAGATGGTGCCTTTAAAGACAGGACAGGGAGGATGAAGGAATGGATTTTGCTTTGTGGTGGAGGTTGGGAGAGTGATGGGGAAAAGAGGCCTCCTGCTTTTTGAGGACAGAAAGTGGTGGGACAAATTGGTGTTGCCTTTCAAAGGGAGAATGGGGTGGGGTTTAAGAGACAGGTAGAGTAGGGGGTTCTAGGGGGGTGGAGGTACTTATGTTGGAGATGGAGAGGCTGAGAGAAGGGGTCAGGGTTTGATACACTACCCCTTATAGCTCAGACAACTGCTTAGACAGCCAAACACCCCTCTCCAGGGATGGCGAGATGGTGAGGAAGAGAGAGAGCTAGGAGGGCCTGGCTCTGGCTGCATAGTTCACCAGACACCCTGCAGAGACTGTCACTACCAGCTGGACTAGAGCATCTCTCATCCTGTCCTAATCTATTCCCCTTCCGTCCTCCCCCTTTCCCCCTTTCCTCACCTGCTCTTGTGTGCCTTCTCCTCCCTGTCTCCCTGTCTACTGTCCATCGCTTCTGTCTCTCTCTCTATTATCTGCTCCCCTGTCTCTCTCTCTCTCTATTATCGGCTCCCCTGTCTCTCTCTCTCTCTGTTGTCTGCTCCCCTGTCTCTCTCTCTCTCTCTCTCTCTGTCTCTCTGTATTATCTGCTCCCGTCTCTTTTTCTCTCATCTCCTCTCCTTTCTTTCTTGCTCTTTGTCTCCACCTCCCCTCTCGTTTTCCCTCTCCTCTCTTCTCCTCTCCTGTCTTCCACTCTCTTTTCCCCCCTCACATCTCCTCTCTTCTCCTCCCCTCTCTTTTTTCCCTCTCCTCTCTTCTCCTTTCCTCTTTTCTCCTCCCCTCTCCTTTCCCCTCTTCTCTCTCACCTCCCTTCTCTTTTCCCCTCTCCTCTCCCCTCTCCACCTCTCCTCTCCTCTCTCAACCCCCTCTCTTTTTCCCCTCTCCTCTCCTCTCTTCTCCTCTCCTCTCTTCTCCTCTCCTTCCCTATCTTTCCCTCTCACCTTTCCTTTTGTCTCCTCTCCTCTCTTCCCCTCTCTTTTTTCCCTCTCCTCTCTTCTCCTCCCCTCTCATTTCCCCTCTCCTCTCCCCCTCCCCTCTCTTTTTTCCCTCTCCTCTCTTCTCCTCCCCTCTCATTTCCCCTGTCCTCTCCCCCTCCCCTCTCTTTTTCCCCTCTCCTCTCCTCTCTCTCCCTCTCCTCTCTTTTTCCCCTCTCCTATCCTCTCTTCTCCTTCACTCTCCTACAGTATCCCTGGCCAACCTCCATCCCTCATTGGCCTATGTGTTTGTGGTGAACAGTAGTGAAGTGTATCATTTGAGATTAGGAATCTCTATCTGACACACACATATGTAGGAGCTATAGAACTCTGATATAACTGATGTTTTGTCTAGGTGTAGGAGAATGTAGGTGGTAATCATGGTTCCAAAGTCTGTCCTGACTACTCTGCTCTCCCAGGCCTAACCAAGCAATTCCTTTCATTGATCAAGTACTAGCTGAGGTTCAACATCAAACAACCCTATAGGGGAAAGTGTGGTAAGTTTAGCCAATGGGGTAAGTTCAGCCACCCTTGTTTCTCGGAAACCATTCACAAAATTAATAATTTGACCAAATTTTTAGGAAGAGGTCATAATTTCATGGAGTCTGTGAGGGAAGAAGCCACATTGGAAAAGCGGTTAGGTAAAAAAAAACGGATTTTCACCAAGTCAAATTAATTTGTGTTAGACGTTTCATGATGCTTGTGTCTAAACCAAAGTAGATCAGTTTAAGAGTGTTCTATACATCATTTGGATTCTCTATCAGCTTCAATATGAGGACCTAAACCTAGCATGTAAGTGCATCATTGTAGCTGCGTGGGCTAATATAGTCAAAATGTTTGCCTTGGGACAGATTGGGCCAATGGCCTTCTGGTATGTTGAGCCAATGGTTGAGCCAATGGCAAGTTGAGCAAATTGAAGTGTTTTCTTCCCAGGCGTAATGCAAGGCATTAATGCTGGGATATGAGGTAACAACAGGGCCTGGCCTACTGTATGTTAAAAGTTTTTTTGAAGTACAAAGTGTTTGTTACTGTATAAAAGACAAAAAAGCGATTGTGGTTGTGTTGAATTGTGTTTGGGTAATAAAAATAGTCATGGTTTTAAAAATGTAGTGATAATATTTCATTCAGTACAGAAAGGCGGCTTAATTTACCCTGTTCCATGGCTCGACTTCCTCCATACCCAGGTAAGTTATGCAGGAGTCCACTTTTTGTGGACAGGCTACGTTTTCAAAACGGTAACGTTTACATGAATTTAGATTATTTACTGGGATACACAACATCCTGAAATATATGTAGATATATTTGTTAGAAAGAATACATTTCCCTTGAAGAAGTGATGCTGAAAGTAAAAAAATGCTTAACTTACCCCACTCTCTCCTGCATCCTTTAGCTCTTAACTAGTTAAATGTAAATACATGTAATCTACATAACAATAACTACTAATGCTGCATACTCCAAGGTTCAAATCTCACCTTTCTGATATAGTTTTTTATAAATTGCTGAGATGTAGTCACTTTTAAGGACACAAGCTCAAGTACACAGTACAAATATGATACAAATGTGAAAATATCAAATATTTGATATGGTGTATTTCCTATTCAACAAAACTGTATGAATAAGGCTTGAAACAACTTATATGCTTTCTAAATCTAGTATAATCAAATTATAAAACGACTAACTATACAATTTCACCTTCCTCATAACTGTAAAATACATATTTGTATGTTTAGTGTTAGAGAAAATGTACATATTTTCTAAAGGTCTCTTGATCAAAACGTCTGTTCCCATCGCTGTGAACGTCTCTCAGAGCTCTAGCTCGTCTTCCTGGACTTGTTAGGAACTCACCTTTCATCTCATATTTATCTTGTCTGTCTATGACACGCAGAAAGTGTTTTTCTTTCACATCTATGAATTGTTTTACATTTATGGCTATAAATCGATCTCTGAATGTGCTACAGTGATGAAAGCACTCTCTCCTGCTGCGCTATGGGGTATAGTTTGCAGGCATGTGCTTTGTCAGTGGCAGTGACTTAGGATTCAGCCAGGAGTTGATGGACAGCTTCAGGTGGTTTTAGATTTCACATCTTAAATAACACAGGCTCAGAAATACTACCGGGTCTGTGGGAACCAGGGCTATCGCTCAGTGCAAGCCATTTCGATCTACCGTGTCCACAGATCGATTTATAAGCGGAAATGTCAGTCAGAACCGGTACCACAACCACGAAGGTCCCCTAAACAGGGGACTTTACATCTAAGAGGTTTAAAGGAGTTCAGTTTTGCATAGATCCCAATCTGAAAAGATGACTGTCCTGGTATTCTTAGATCAGTCAGCGTTGATAAAGAAAGATATATGAAGAGAGGAGGGACTTGAGACTATTGAGATACACCCTTTATGGCTGTTTTCAGACCAAGAGCACAATCAGGGGACTTAGACATAAACCTGACACACAACCAGGAAGGAGCCCAGGACAAAGAAGCTCTTGTTACCCTGACAACAAGGAAACTGTACTCCCACACTGTCAGACAGCATGAGAAAGTGACCTTTAATGATGAGGAGGAGGAGCAGGAGGAGGAAGAGGATGATGAAGAAGAGGAGGAAGAGTAGGATGAGGATAAACATGAGTAATAGGAGGAGAAGGAGGAGAAGGAGGAGGAAAATGATGATGAGGAAGAGGAGGCGGAAGAGGATGATGAAGATGAGGAGGAGGAAGATGAGGAAGAGAAAGATCTTGATCTTCATAATTATGCTGATCTGAGTCTGATTCACAGTCTCACACACACACACACACACACACACACACACACACACACACACACACACACTACTGGTCAGGGAGAATTCAATAATGTTGAAGCTATAAATTATTGCTTAGTTGACTGAGGGTGCATGTTAATGACTGGATAGTGTTTTTGAGCATGTCGTCCATGCAGTGACATAGCCCACAGTTAAACACACGCAAAACCACTCAGTGCCCTAAGTGATTCTGTTCTTTGTAAAACTGATCGAGGCGTCAACAAACCGCCTTCGGTCTAAGACTATAGGCTATAGGATGCAGACATGAAGTAAATACATAACCTATCATTGGAAAAATATAGGCTAGTATGTGAATCAATCATCGAATTAGTATAATTCTATTAGTCTCAATGAGCGTGTTATTGGCTATGATGCTCCGACAATAACACAGATTGCATAATGATGAAATCTGCTATCCTGCTCTCATTCAATGGGAACCAGTTGTTGGCAGCGCCAGTTTATATGAGCAGTCCCGTTACGCCTACACATTCCCATAACCCATTATAAAGACAGCGAACACAAAACAAGCGAAAACTCGGCTACAACGGGACTGTCATGTCATGCAAACAGAAATTCTCTACTTGGCATCACAGAATAGCGATTCAACTCAGCAGTGTTTATTGTGGGTTGTCAATATACGCCTATGCTAACCCATCCTTTTCTTCTAAACAGATATTATATTTCAGAGATAAAAACATATGCATTTAAATAGACTTACTTCAAGAGACGGGTAACGGCTCCCTATTGAAATGGTAGGTCTATGTGTGCTATTTATTTGATAGCCTAGTGATGCTCATCTCAGTTCCTCCTTGAATCGACGGAGTCTGCAACGGTACAGGACCAATGATTTATATATACACTAGATGTATATAAGGGGCGCTGGGTTGATGCCGCCATGCCTCCATCTTGGCACTGCCCAACCTTAAAAAAATATTTTGGAAGCTATGAAAATGCATTTATTTATGTCAACATTTGTTTTACCACATGTATTATATCACAGACACCTTAATGCATACGTTTAAATTATATTATGTGTACTTAACATAAAATATATATTTATACAGTACCAGTCAAAAGTGTGGACATACCTACTCATTCAAGGGTTTTTCTTTATTTTTTACTATTTTCTACATTGTAGAATAATAGTGAAGACATCAAAACTATCAAATAACACATATGGAATCATGTGGTAACCAAAAAAGTGTATATTTGAGATCATTCAAAGTAGCCACCCTTTGCCTTGATGACCGTTTTGTACACTCTTGGCATTCTCTTAACCAGCTTCACCTGGAATACATTTCCAACAGTCTTGAAGGAGTTCCCACATATGCTGAGCACTAGTTTGCTGCTTTTTTCTTGGCCCAAGTAATTCTCTTCTTCTTATTGGGGTCCTTTAGTAGTGGTTTCTTTGCAGCAATTCGACCATGTTTGCCTGATTCACGTAGTCTCCTCTGAACAGTTGATATTGAGATGTGTCTGTTACTTGAACTCTGTGAAGCATTTATTTGGGGTGCAATTTCTGAGACTGGTAACTAATGAATTTATCCTCCGCAGCAGAGGTAACTCTGAGTCTTCCTTTCCTGTGGCGGTCCTCATGAGAGCCAGTTTCATCATAGCACCTGATGGTTTTTGCGACTACGCTTGAAGAAACTTTCAAAGTTCTTGACATTTTCCAGATTGACTGACCCTCATGTCTTAAAGTAAAGATGGACTGTCATTTCTCTTTGCTTATTTGAGCTGTTCTTGCCATAAAATGGACTTGGTCTTTTATCAAATAGGGCTATCTTCTGCATACCACCCCTACCTTGTCACAACACAACTGATTGGAAAGAAATTCCACAAATTAACTTTTAACAGGGCACACCTGTTAATTGAAATGCATTCCAGGTGAATAGCTGGTTGAGATAATGCCAAGAGTGTGTAAAGCTGTCATCAAGTCAAAGGGTGGCTACTTTGAAGAATCTCAAATATAAAATACATTTTAACACTTTTTTGGTTACTAGATTATTCCATGTGTGTTATTTCATATTGTTGATGCCTATACTATTATTCTACAATGTAGAAAATACAAATAAAGAAAATCCATTGAATGAGTAGGTGTCCAAACTTTTGACTGAAAACATTTTCCTTGAAGTATAATTTTTTTTGATTACTAATGTTACTGTCCCCGCTACAACAACTAAAATACTTAAATACATGTAATTTTCTCCTTGAAATATTTAATTGAAATACTGTAGAATTCCATTCGTTCCTATGGAGGACTGTGCCTTCTCGCAAGTTCCAATATGGCCGACCGGTGGCGTCAAAGCCGCTCAAAAATCTATACATAGCACCTGCAGTACAGGGTTTATGTACAGGACTCGCCCTAGCCCACGCTCCAAGAGACACATTTCGATTTAACGCTCCGTCTGCAGTCAGTTTTGTGCATAATACATTATGGTGATGTTGTGACTGAAATAAACTAGGTTTCCATCCAATTTGCCACAGATTTTCGTGCGAATATTCTAAAATCTGTATAAAACAATACGCATATTTTCCCACCATATATATATATATGTTTCCATCAAACGGACTTATTTCCGATAAAAGGCTGTGCGTGATGACGTAGTGCACATAAAAAACTTTTGCGGTTAAATGTACTGAATGAAAAATACAAGTTAAAATGGTTTCCATCGGATTTTCAACTAGAATGATGTTTTAGTCACAAAAACTGTTGCGTTATATAGCAAATGTGCCCACTCTGGTCTTGGCATGTGCGCTCTAGCCACAGCTCACAGATATAGTGCGGGTAGGGTACCAACATTATGAGATTATTATGGATAAGAGCAATATTATTTGCATTTGTCAAACGGCAGACAAGCATCGATCATCATGTCACCAGAATAAAACCCTCGATATTCATTGGTTAGGAGCATCACCTTCCACATTCACCACCTCTGAAGTTCATCATCATTTATTGAATCTGTAGCCTAATAAACTGCATGCTTTCCCAAGTCATAGTGGGGAAGACCACACAGCATATCATCGAATGACTCCAAATTGACTTTATTATATCAATATTTGAGCTTAAATGCGTTTCCACCGCCATTTCTCTCATGTCAAATAAACAAATTGTCTGTTGGCATTCATACAATTGAACCGGCATTTCCTGTTTCCATCAGCCAGCCCAGTTGTGACTTTTCATGCATTAGGTAATTCATCTACATGAAATGGTTGGATGGAAATTCCACATTTACTTCAGGCCTAAATAAGGTGAAAATGAAAAATATGTTGCTTATTCGTTTGTAGCAATTTTATTGTTTTTCGGGCAACATTTGATGATTGACAAATATTAAACTTGTGGGAGACAGGGATGTTTTCTCTTTCTGGGCATCACTGGTGTTTTGCCCACTAGATGAAATCTGCAATTCTACAGCCATCTTGTGGTGTATGTTGGCTATTGCTATTCTATCATAGGCAATGCGCAGTCCTACAAAGATGCACTGATTGACATTTTTACCCACTGTCTCCCATTTGCAGCAGTGGAAAGATCTGAGAAAGCATACAGAATTCTACACATTCTACACAAAGAAAAAAATGTGCAGTCTTTTAGCCAGTGATGTAAAGTACTTAAGTAAAAATACTTTAAAGTACTACTTAAGTAGTTTTTTGGGGTATCTGTACATTACTTTACTATTTATATTTTTGTCAACTTTTATTTCACTACACTCCTAAAGAAAATATTGTACTTTTTACTCCATACATTTTCCCTGACAACCAAAGTACTCGTTACATTTTGAACGCTTAGCAGGACAGAAGAATTATCAAATTCACACACTTATCAAGATAACACCTGGTCATCCCTACTGCCTCTGGCCTAGCAGACTCACTAAACACAAATGCATCTTTTGTAAATAATGTCTGAGTGTTGCAAGAAAATGTGGCTGTCTGCTTTGCTTAATATAAGGAATTTTCAATGATTGATACTTTTACTTTTGATACTTAAGTATATTTTGGCAATTACATTTACTTTTGATATTTAAGTATATTTAACACCAAATACTTTTAGACTTTTACTCAAGTACTATTTTACTGGCTGACTTTCACTTTTACTTGAGTGACTTTCTATTACGGTATCTATACTTTTATTCAAGTATCACAATTGGATGCTTTTTCCTCCACTGCTTATAGCTAATCTCATGCTATTCTACACATTTTGCCATGAGGCTGAGAAAATGTTGTATTTTTAAAGAAAATGTATTGCAATTCTACACATATTGCTGTGAGGCAGAGAGTAAAATGTGCAGTTTTACAGCTAATCTCCTGCAATTCTAAACATTTTTTACATGGCTTATGACAGGGTGACCATTAAATTACTAGAGGGGCTATGTCATAAACCCTTGAAGTTCCAAAATGGGGTGAAAATGGTACCCATATTGGAAATGGAGAAATACAACCCAGTCTAATCAGAATGAATGTCTATAATGAGGCATAATCCTGATTGTACTTAAGCAGGCAGATGAAACAAAGGCATGTGATATACTGTATCAGATGTTGTGTAATATTATTATTGTCAACCTAAAATATTGCCATATAATTATAAATACAGTTTTTACAGGTTTTATACAAATGTCTGTATAAATAGCCTTAACATATATGTAAACAGACAATAAATGTCTACATTTTTTATTGGAAAGCTGAAAGTGCTATTATCAAATCAAACCAATGATTTGTAGGCTAATAAGAGCGTAATATGGCCAATATGAATATCAGCCTGAAAAAGGCATACCCAGGTAAGTCCTTCCACTCCAGGCTACAGCTGAGGTTGTGAGGCCCTCTTGGATATTTTTTCATGTGCTTTATATTGTTCCATTCCTTTGTTTAGTAGCAGTACAGTTGAAACGTGAAACCCAGGGCCCGAAACTATGAGAAAAGGAAAGTGCCCATTGAATGGCCTATAGGCCTACCGAAACCTCAGTGACCGAAACACAATCAGGCTGTCCTTTGTGATTTTCCTGAGTGCTGCTCCAATCAGAACTGTACCGGGCCGCGCCCAGCCCCTATCGGAATGGGCGTTCACATGCCACAGGTGCAGGTAGCAGGTAGGTAGTAGTCAAGGGCTGTCATCACCAAAAACAGTCCGCTTGGGAGAAACACTTTGTTTGGCAAACTGGAATGTGTTCTATCCTACAGTGTTGATTTTAAACATAGAAGTATAGAATATTGTATCATTGTTTTATTGAGGATTGCACTCTTGACTTTATAATAAATTATGGCATTTGGTGAAGTTTGGAGTTCATGGAGTTCCACCGCGGTCCTCTGAGCTTTTGACTCCGTAGCCTTGGATGGAGTGAGAGCGTGCGCGAGGGGCTCAGCCACCCACCCGACTTCTGTACACTTCTTATAGCTCAAAGCTGCTTATCAATTCTCAATCAAGTACGTTTTAAATATATTGGTTGTATGAGCACTATGGAAGGACCTAGCCAGATGAAACTGACAGTTAACTTTTTAACCATCGGATTGGTTCTCCTTAGTATACCATGTGGATCATACACGGAGATTCCACCCAAACCCCCTGGTAGCGTGACCGTCCCACCCCCTGTCAAGCCAGCGGGGGGTCCACAAGCGTTTCCCGACCCGGAGAACTCGAATCTCCCGGTCTTCACAATGGATTATGCCCGTATACAGGTGCCATTTGAGGTCACGCTTTGGGTGCTGCTCGCGTCATTCGCCAAGATTGGTAAGCAAAGTAAACAACCATGGACAAATAACTCCGTGAGAAATAATACGATAAGATATTTGCCCTTTCAATCTTTAAGTCAGCTCAGTTTCGTGGTAAGGTGTGACATTCCCGATGGGCAAGGGCATACTATAGCGTTGACTCAGACATTAGGAGAGACACATTTTGCTGTGGAGGTTGGCTGCCATGCAGATCCCATTTTTTTTCTAGTGAATTTTGAGAAAAGGATACAGACAAATGTTAACTTACAATTGGGCACATTTACAGGGCTAATGGGGACCTTGCAGAGGGGCACTTACACTGGTACAGTCCAATCAGTCTTGGGGCCATGGCCTTTCATACTGGACGGAATACCAGTGTGACTGTTAATGTGGATATATTGGATTAAACATCCATTTTGTATTATTTTTCTGCTACTGTATGGTTCATTTACTAGTATTTTTCTCAGTTCCACCATGTCAGGTTGTTACTACTGCTGCTCTACATACTGTATGGTTCATTTACTAGTATTTTTCTCAGTTCCACTATGTCAGGTTGTTACTACTGCTGCTCTACATACTGTATGGGTTGAGACTTAACATACTATTTTCAATGTATAATACAGTTATTATACTGTTATATAATACAGTTATTATAATACAGTTATTATAATAACCAGCAACATACACAGTTAAAAATCATTTTAATACAAAAACAAAGGTAGACATGAAAGGTCTATCAGAAATGAATCAAACTCCACTACACAATAATACAGAAATATATAATCATGGGTTTCCTGCATGAAGTTAACACATGCAACAGACCCACTAGACTTAAAGAAAAATTCCACCCCAAAACGATCTTTTGGTATTTGTTTCATTAGTCCATTGTTGACATATTGCCAAAAATGTTTTACATGTCAGCGATCAAGTTTTCAAGATTTATAATTTTCAAAATACAGCAATCCAATTAAATCAAATCAAACTTTATTTGTCACATGCGCCGAATACACCTTACCGTGAAATGCTTACTTACAAGCCCTAAACCAACAGTGCAGTTCAAGAAGAGTTAAGAAAATATTTACCAAATAAACTAAAGTAAAAAATAATAAAAAGTAACACAATAACATAACAATAACGAGGCTATATACAGGGGCTACAGTTACCGAGTCAGTGTGCGGGGTTACAGGTTAGAGGTAATATTTACATGTAGGTAGGAGTGAAGTGATAATAAACAGTGAGTAGCAGCAGTGTACAAAACAAATGGGGGGGTCAAGGGGGGGGGGGGTCAATGTAATAGTCCGGAGGCCATTTGATTAGCTGTTCAGCAGCCTTATGGCTTGGGGGTAGAAGCTGTTAAGGAGCCTTTTGGTCCTATACTTGGCGATCCGGTACCGCTTGCCGTGCGGTAGCAGAGAGAACAGTCTATGACTTGGGTGACTGGAGTCTCTGACATTTTTATGGGCTTTCCTTTGACGCCGCCAATTATGTGGATTCTGGATGTCAGGAAGCTTTGCCTCAGTCATGTACTGGTCCCGTACGCACTATCCTCTGTAGTGCCTTACGGTCAGATGCCAAACAGTTGCCATACCAATGGGTGATGCAACCGGTCAGGACGCTCTTGATGGTGCAGCTGAATAACTTTTTGAGGATCAGGGGACCCATGCCGAACTTTTCAGTCTCCTCAGGGGGAATAGGTTTTGTTGTGCCCTCTTCACGACTGTCCTGGTGTGTTTGGACCATGATAGATTGTTGGTGATGTGGACATAAAGGAACTTGAAAACTCTCGACCCGATCCACTACAGCCCTGTTGATGTTAATGGGGGCCTGTTCGGCCCGCCTTTTCCTGTAATCCACGATCAGCTCCTTTGTCTTGCTCACATTTAGAGAGAGGTTGTTGTCCTGGCACCACACTGCCAGTTCTCTGAGCTCCTCCCTATAGGTTGTCTCATCATTGTCGGTGATCAGGCCTACCACTGTTGTGTCGTCAGCAAACTTAATGATGGTGTTGGAGTCGTGCCTGGCCATGGAGTCATGGGTAATCAGGGAGTACAGGAGGGGACTAAGTACACACCACTGAGGGGCCCCATTGTTGAGGATCAGCGTGGCAGACGTGTTGTTGCCTACCCTTACACCTGGGGACGGCCCGTGAGGAAGTCCATGATCCAGTTGCAGAGGGAGGTGTTTAGTCCCAGGGTCCTTAGCTTAGTGATGAGCTTCGTGGGCACTTTTGTCCAAGTGGGAAAGGGCAGTGTGGAGTGCTATTGAGATTGCGTCATCTGTGGATCTGTTGGGGCGGTATTCAAATTGGAGTAGGTCTCTGATGTCAGCCATGACCAGCCTTTCAAAGCACTTCATGGCTACTGACGTGAGTGCTATGGGGCGGTAATCATTTAGGCAGGTTACCTTCGCTTCCTTGGGCACAGGGACTATGGTGGTCTGCTTGTAACATGCAGGTATTACAGACTCAGTCAGGGAGAGATTGAACATGTCAGTGAAGACACTTGCCAGCTGGTCAACGCATGCTTTGAGTACACGTCCTGGTAATCTATCTGGCCCCGCGGCTTTGTGAATGTTGACCTGTTTAAAGGTCTTGCTCACATCGGCTCCCGAGAGCATTATCACACAGTCATCCAGAACAGCTGGTGCTCCCGTGCATGCTTCAGTGTTGCTTGCCTCGAAGCGAGCATAAAAGGCATTTAGCTCATCTGGCAGGCTCGCGTCACTGGGAAACTCGTGTCTGGGTTTCCCTTTGTAGTCCGTAATAGTTTTCAAGCCCTGCCACATCCGACGAGCGTCAGAGCCGGTGTAGTCGGATTCAGTCTTAATCCTGTATTGACGCTTTGCATGTTTGATGGTTCGTCTGAGGGCATAGTGGGATTTCTTATAGGCGTCTGGATTCCTTGAAAGCGTCAGCTCTAGCATTTAGCTCGATGCGGATGTTGCCAGTAATCCATGGCTTCTGGTTGGGATATGTAAGTACAGTCACTGTTGGGACGACGTCGTCGATGCACTTATTGATGAAGCCGATGACTGAGGTGGTATACTCCTCAATGCCATTGGATGAATCCCGGAACATATTCCAGTCTGTGCTAGCAAAACAGTCCTGTTTTCCGCGTCATCTGACCACTTCCGTATTGAACAAGTCACTGGTATTTCCTGCTTTAGTTTTTGCGCGTAAGCAGGAATGAGGAGGATAGAATTATTATGGTCAGATTTGCCCAAGGGAGGGCGGGGGACAGCTTTCATCTCTGTGTGTGGAGTGAAGGTGGTGTAGAGTTTTTTTCCCTCTGGTTACACATGTGACGTGCTGGTAAAACTTTGGTAAAACTAATTTAAGTTTGCCTGACATTAAAGTCCCCGGCCACTAGAAGCGCCACTTCTGGGTGAGCATTTTCTTGTTTGCTTATGGCCTTATAGAGTTGGATGAGTGCGGTCTTATGATGCCGGTATGATGCATTTTGTCTCTGTTAGCTTTGTATGCGTTAGCCTAGCCTACCTGTTGTATTAAAAGCGCCACTTTGTATCATTATTCACACACTCAGAATTTGCTGCTTCATGTTCAGTAGCCTACCTCTCCTCTCTTAGTTGAGGGTGTGAGATCAAGTGTGCCTGTGTGGTCTGAATGAAATGGAGTAGGCTGCCTGTGCATGGCCGGAGAATCACGTGGCAGTTATCTTTCCAAGGAAATGAACTTAAATATGAATAGATTATAGTTTACTACAGTGTTTGTAAGACTGATAGCTTAATATAATGGGCCATGTGAGAATCTCTGGAAATATTACCTATTTCTATGTTTTGTTTTGTGCATTTTGTTATTGCTGGGACCATGCTGGGACCATGGCTGGCAAGTAAGCTGTGTCACATACACCTACAATAACATTGCAGGACTGCGGGTGGGTTTGGGACCAGATCTTGCCGTAGTGGGTGGGAGTCCAGCGGTGCGGGCGGATGCTGGGGGATGCGGTATGAAAAGCTTGACTAGTGGTACATCTATGTTGAAGACTAAGGGAAGAACTCAATTTCATACTCTAAGCGTCCTCTCTCCTCATCTCCTTCTCAAAACCCATTGGATGAGAAAGCCAGAAGTCCCTCTCCTCTGACCTCCTCCAATAGGTTTTGAGAAGGCTACGAGGAGACAGGACGCAAGGAATATGAATTTGAGATCTTCCCCTAGGAAGTGATTGTGCAAGTAATTCTATACTAGCAAGCAAGTATTCATGATTTCAAAGCATTCACTATCAGTTTTTCACACAGCCAGAACTACCCAGCTCCCCGTTGCGTGGTGCATAAGAACAAGCCTTAGCCATGGTACATTGGACATATACCACACCCCCTCGTGCCTTATTGCTTAAATGTAACCCTCCTCATTCCCCATCTACGTCTGTCTCATGTGTAGGCCCATAAAGACCACAGGGTGTTCTAGAGCCTGGCATATCCACTACATGACCAAAAGTATGTGGACACCTGCTCGTCGAACATCTCATTCCAAAATCATAGGCATTGATATGGAAGGCTTTCCACTAGATGTTGGAACATTGCTGCAGGGACTTTCTTCCATTCAGCCACATGAACATTAGTGAGGTTAGGCACTGATGTTGGGCGATTAGGCCTGGCTCGCATTCAGCGTTCCAATTCATCCCAAAGGTGTTCGATGGGGTTGAGGTCAAGGCTCTGTGCAGGCCAGTCAAGTTCTTCCACACCGATCTCGACAAACCATTTCTTTATGGTCCTCGCTTTGTGGACGGGGGCATTGTTATGCTGAATCAGCAAAGGGCCTTCCCCAAACTGTTGCCACAAAGTTGGAAGCACAGAATCGTCTCGAATGTTATTGTATGCTGTAACGTTAAGATTTCCCTTCACTGGAACTAAGGAGCCTAGTACGAACCATGAAAAACAGTCCCAGAACATTATCCCCCAAACTTTACAGTTGGCACTATGCATTCGGACTGGTAGCATTCTCCTGGCATCCACCAAACCTAGATTCGTCCGTCGGACTGCCAGATGGTGAAGCGTGATTGATTGCTCCAGAGAACGCGTTTCCACTGCTCCAGAGTCCAATGGCGATGAGCTTCATACCAGTCCAGCCGACGCTTGGCATTGTGCATGGTGATCATAGGCTTGTGTGCGGCTGCTCAGCCATGGAAACCCATTTCATAAAGCTCCCGATGAACAGTTCTTGTGTCGACGTTGCTTCCAGAGGCAGTTTGGAACTTGCTAGTGAGTGTTGCAAACAAGGACAGACGATTCAGCACTTGGCGGTCCCGTTCTGTGAGCTTTTGTAGCCTACCACTTCACGGTTGAGACGTTGTTGTTCCTAGATGTTTCCACTTCACAATAACAGCACTTATCGTTGACCGGGGTAGTTCTAGCAGGGCAGAAATGTTACGAACTGACTTGTTGGAAAAGTGGCATCCTATGACGGTGCCACGTTGAATGTCACGAATCTCTTCAGTAAGGCCATTCTACCACCAGTGTTTGTCTATGGAGATTGCATGGCTGTGTGCTCAATTTTATACACCTGTCAGCAACGGATGTGGCTGAAATAGCCGAATCCATTCATTTGAAGGGGTGTCCACATACTTTTGTATATATAGTGTATCTGTCATGTACAGTATCTGACCTTCAACCTCTTTCTCTCACAGGTTTCCATGTATACCACAAGATTACCTTCTGGGTCCCAGAGTCATGTCTCCTGATCAGTATTGGGCTGATCGTAGGGGCCATCATGCACTCTGTCCACGAGGAGCCCCCTGCTGTGCTCAGCTACAATGTCTTCTTCCTCTTCATGCTGCCTCCCATCGTACTGGATTCTGGATACTTTATGCCCACGCGGCCGTTCTTCGAGAACGTGGGCACGGTACGATGGTTTTATGCGCTAATACCATTATTAATTATGGTCTCTGGAGGGACTCAAGGGGCCGGTTTCCCTGACACTGATCAAGCCTATAGTCCTGGACTAATATGTGCTCTAATGTTAAAAAGGGCTCTAGTGCTTTTTATTCCTGGAACAGGTTTAATCTGTGTCTGGGAAAACTGACCCTAAGAATTAGCGTACATTCCAAGCAATACAGAAATACACTTGCTGTATTCTATTCTGGTAGGTGAACCATTTGCCATATAATGATTCATGTTATGCCACATTGAACAATGGAAGTTCCCACACCACCGCAAACCATGTTATGCCTCATTGAACAATGAAAGTTCCCACACCATCTTCTACCTACAGGTGCTTTGGTTTGCGGTAGTGGGCACCCTGTGGAACAGCATTGGGATAGGGATGTCTCTGTATGCGGTGTGTCAGATCGAGGCGTTTGAGGTGCAGGACATTAACCTTCAGGAGAACATGCTGTTTGCCGCCATCATCTCAGCTGTGGACCCAGTGGCCGTGCTCAGCGTGTTCGAGGACGTCTCTGTCAACGAGCAGCTCTACATCGTGGTGTTTGGAGAGTGCCTGTTCAACGATGCTGTCACTGTGGTGAGTGTGTGTGTGTGTGTGTGTGTGTGTGTGTGTGTGTGTGTGTGTGTGTGTGTGTGTGTGTGTGTGTGTGTGTGTGTGTGTGTGTGTGTGTGTGTGTGTGTGTGAGAGAGAGAGAGTGAGTGAGTGTGAGAGATAGAAGATAGAAAGTGTGTGTCAAATCAAATCAAATCAAACTTTATTTGTCACATACACATGGTAAGCAGCTGTTAATGCGAGTATAGCGAAATGCTTGTGCTTCTAGTTCCGACCATGCAGTAATATCTAACAAGTAATCTAACAATTTCACAACTACCTTGTACACACAAGTGGAAAGGAATGAATAAGAATATATGTACATGAAAATATATATGGATGAGCGATGGCCGAACAGCATAGGCAAGATGCAATAGATGGTATAGAGTACAGTATATACATGAGATGAGTAATGTAGGGTATGTAAACATTATATAAAGTGGCATTGTTTAAAGTGACTAGTGATACATTTATTACATCCAATATTTTATTATTAAAGTGGCTAGAGTTGAGTCAGTATGTTGGCAGCAGCCTCTCAATGTTAGTGATGGCTGTTTAACAGTCTGATGTCCTTGAGATAGAAGCTGTTTTTCAATCTCTCGGTCCCAGCTTTGATGCACCTGTACTGACCTCGCCTTCTGGATGGTAGCGGTGTGAACAGGCAGTGGCTCGGGTGGTTGTTGTCCTTGATGATCTTTTCGGCCTTCCTGTGACATCGGGTGCTGTAGGTGTCCTGGAGGGCAGGTAGCTTGACCCCGGTGATGTGTTGTGCAGACCGCACTACCCTCTGGAGAGCCTTACGGTTGTGGGCGGAGCAGTTGCCGTACCAGGCGGTGATACAGCCCGACAGGATGCTCTCGATTGTGCATCTGTAAAAGTTTGTGAGTGTTTTTGGTGACAAGCCAAATTTCTTCAGCCTCCTGAGGTTGAAGAGGCGCTGTTGCGCCTTCTTCACCACGCTGTCTGTGTGGGTGGACCATTTCAGTTTGTCAGTGATGTGTACGCCGACGAACTTTCCACCTTCTCCACTACTGTCCCGTCGATGTGGATAGGGGGGTGCTCCCTCTGCTGTTTCCTGAAGTCCACAATCATCTCCTTTGTTTTGTTGACGTTGAGTGTGAGGTTATTTTCCTGACACCACACTCCGAGGGCCCTCACTTCCTCCCTGTAGGCCGTCTCGTCGTTGTTGGTAATCAAGCCTACCACTGTAGTGTTGTCTGCAAACTTGATGATTGAGTTGGAGGCGTGCATGGCCATGCAGTCAAGGGTGAACAGGGAGTACAGGAGAGGGCTGAGAACGCACCCTTGTGGAGACCCAGTGTTGAGGATCAGCGGGGTGGAGAAGTTGTTACCTACCCTCACCACCTGGGGGCAGCCCGTCAGGAAGTCCAGGACCCAGTTGCACAGGGTGGGGTGTGTGTGTGTGTGTGTGTGTGTGTGTGTGTGTGTGTGTGTGTGTGTGTGTGTGTGTGTCAGATGTGCAGCACCCAATGAGTACATTGTTGTGTTCTGGAAATACCTATTGAACAAGGTGTCCCTGTTGTGAGCAGTAGTACATCATGATGCTTGGCAGAGTGACTAACTGTCCATGCAGGTGCAGACAGAATGGGAGATAGGTTACAAAGAGACACGTGTTGCTACATGTGAAGTCAGCCTGTCTGGATAACTGCATTCTTTGGTTCTGTGCCTTTGATTGCTTGTTCTCATAACATGCCAATGACATCACACACCCCAGGCTGAGTGCTGTTTTATAGGTCAGCAAAGCACCAGAAACAAGGCACTTAAACCGTTCCTAATGCATTGGTGCTAGTGGCACAGTTTAGTTTGCGTAATTCAAAGCTTTGACAGACCGCTAGACCTTCCAACCACATGCAACACTCAAACAAACATCCATACTGTTGCTCCTTCCAGTCCCATGTCAACACAATGTTCATGTTCAAACTATGTCTTAACATGGATGAGAGGACCGAAGAAAGTATCAGGACCGGTCACTGAACTGCCGGCTTAGTGTCTATAATAGGTTCTTTCTCAATATGTACACTACCGTGCTCCCCCTGAGTCACTGGATGTTTCTCAATATGTACACTACCGTGCTCCGCCTGAGTCACTGGATGTTTCTCAATATGTACACTACCGTGCTCCGCCTGAGTCACTGGATGTTTCTCAATATGTACACTACCGTGCTCCCCCTGAGTCACTGGATGTTTCTCAATATGTACACTACCGTGCTCCGCCTGAGTCACTGGATGTTTCTCAATATGTATACTACCGTGCTCCGCCTGAGTCACTGGATGTTTCTCAATATGTACACTACCGTGCTCCGCCTGAGTCACTGGATGTTTCTCAATATGTACACTACCGTGCTCCGCCTGAGTCACTGGATGTTTCTCAATATGTACACTACCGTGCTCCGCCTGAGTCACTGGATGTTTCTCAATATGTACACTACCGTGCTCCCCCTGAGTCACTGGATGTTTCTCAATATGTACACTACCGTGCTCCCCCTGAGTCACTGGATGTTTCTCAATATGTACACTACCGTGCTCCCCCTGAGTCACTGGATGTTTCTCAATATGTACACTACCGTGCTCCCCCTGAGTCACTGGATGTTTCTCAATATGTACACTACCGTGCTCCGCCTGAGTCACTGGATGTTTCTCAATATGTACACTACCGTGCTCCGCCTGAGTCACTGGATGTTTCTCAATATGTACACTACCGTTCTCCCCCTGAGTCACTGGATGTTTCTCAATATGTACCGTGCTCCGCCTGAGTCACTGGATGTTTCTCAATATGCATACTACCGTGCTCCCCCTGAGTCACTGGATGTTTCTCAATATGTACACTACCGTGCTCCCCCTGAGTCACTGGATGTTTCTCAATATGCATACTACCGTGCTCCGCCTGAGTCACTGGATGTTTCTCAATATGCACACTACCGTGCTCCGCCTGAGTCACTGGATGTTTCTCAATATGTACACTACCGTGCTCCCCCTGAGTCACTGGATGTTTCTCAATATGCACACTACCGTTCTCCTCGAGTCACTGGATGTTTCTCAATATGTACACTACCGTGCTCCGCCTGAGTCACTGGATGTTTCACAATATGTACACTACCGTGCTCCCCCTGAGTCACTGGATGTTTCTCAATATGTACACTACCGTGCTCCGCCTGAGTCACTGGATGTTTCTCAATATGTACACTACCTTGCTCCTCCTGAGTCACTGGATGTTTCTCAATATGTACACTACCGTGCTCCCCCTGAGTCACTGGATGTTTCTCAATATGTACACTACCGTGCTCCGCCTGAGTCACTGGATGTTTCTCAATATGTACACTACCGTGCTCCGCCTGAGTCACTGGATGTTTCTCAATATGTACACTACCGTTCTCCCCCTGAGTCACTGGATGTTTCTCAATATGTACACTACCGTGCTCCCCTTGAGTCACTGGATGTTTCTCAATATGTATACTACCGTGCTCCCCCTGAGTCACTGGATGTTTCTCAATATGTACACTACCGTGCACCCCTGAGTCAATGGATGTTTCTCAATATGTACACTACCGTGCTCCCCCTGAGTCACTGGAAGTTTCTCAATATGCATACTACCGTGCTTTCCACATTTTGTTACGTTACAGCCTTATTCTAAAATGAATTAAATGAAACATTTTCCTCAGCAATCTACACACAATACCCTATAATGACAAAGCGAAAACATGTTTTTAGAAATGTTTGCAAATTTATTAAAAATAAAAAACAGAAATAACTTATTTACATAAGTATTCAGACCCTTTGAGCTCAGGTGCATCCTGTTTACATTGATCATCCTTGAGATGTTTCTACAACTTGATTGGAGTCCACCTGTGGTAAATTCAATTGATTGGACATGATTTGGAAAGGCACACACCTGTCTATATAAGGTCCCACAGTTGATAGTGCATATCAGAGCAAAAACCAAGCCTTGAGGTCAAGGGAATTGTCCTTAGAGCTCTGAGACAGGATTGTGTCGAGGCACAGATCTGGGGAAGTGTGCCAAAAAATGTATGCAGCATTGACGGTCCCCAAGAACACAGTGGCCTCCATCATTCTTAAATGGAGTAAGTTTGGAACCACCAAGACTCTTCCTAGAGCTGGCCGCCCGGCCAAACTGAGCAATCAGGGGAGAAGGGCCTTGGTCAGGGGGGTGACCAAGAACTTGATGGTCACTCTGACAGAGCTCCAGAGTTCCTTTGTGGAGATGGGAGAACCTTCCAGAAGGACAACCATATCTGCAGCATTCCACCAAACAGGCCTTTATGTAGAATGTTCACACGGAACAGACTGTCAGACCATGAGAAACAAGATTATCTGGTCTGATGAAACCAAGATTGAACTTGTTGGCTTGAATGCCAAGCGTCACGTCTGGAGGAAACCTGGCACCATCCCTACGGTGAAGCATGGTGGTGGCAGCATCATGCTGTGGGGATGTTTTTCAGCGGCAGGGACTTGGAGACTAGTCAGGATCGAGGCAAAGATGAACGGAGCAAAGTACAGGGAGATCCTTGATGAAAACCTTCTTTCAGAGCATTCAGGACCTCAGACTGGGGCAAACATCTATAAAAACCTGTTTTTGCTTTGCCATTATGGGGTATTGTGATGTCATTATGGGGTATTGTGATGTCATTATGGGGTATTGTGATGTCATTATGGGGTATTGTGTGTAGATTGATGAGGGGGGTAAAAGATTTAATACATTTTAGAATAAGCCTGTAACGTAACAAAATGTGGAAAAAGTCAAGGGGTCTGAATACTTTCCAAAGGCACTATATGATGATTTCCTATTTATGAACGGTAGGGTAAAGTTCCACCCAGGTATCCTTTATCATTAATATTGAAGTTGGAACAGTCACAAAAAAAATCGAAGGCTCTTTCTTGCCACTGTGTTCTTTTGTTCACGAGCCATGCTAGGTGCTGTGTAAATATCACAAAGTAAACACAGCAGTTCAAACACACAACTTAGTGGTTTATCAGGACAATAAAGTCATTGGAGTTTTTGACCCTTGTTTCTGACCTATGACCTCAGGCATGGGTCAGACCTCTGTCTGTCTGCCTGACTCTTCCTCTCCATCTCTCTCTCCCCCTCTCTCTCCCCCTCTCTCCATGTGTGTGTGATTGTGTAGTTTCTAAAGAGCACATGTAATTATGTTCTGCAATGTCTAACTTCCATTTCCCCTTCTCTTTGTGTGGGTCCCTCTTTCTCTCTCTCTCTCTCTGTCTCTATCTCTATCTCTGTCTCTCTCTCTGTCTCTGTCTCTCTATATATCTCTCTCTCTATATCTCTCTCTCTTTCTCTCTTTCTCTCCCTCTCTCTATGTCTCTCTCTCTCTGTCTCTCCCTCTCTCTCTCTATGTCTCTCTCTCCCTCTCTCTATGTCTCTCTCTCTCTATGTCTCTCCCTCTCTCTCTGTCTCTCTCTCCCTCTCTCTCTCTCTCTCTCTCTCTCTCTCTCTCTGTCTCTCTCTATGTCTCTCTCTCTATGTCTCACTCTCTCTCTCTCTGTCTCTGTCTCTCTCTCTATCTCTCTCTCTGTCTGTCTCTCTGTCTCTCTCTCTGTCTCTCTGTCTCTCTCTATGTCTCTCTCTCTCTGTCTGTCTCTCTGTCTCTCTCTCTGTCTCTCTCTCTGTCTCTCTCTCTCTCTCTCTCTCTCTCTCTCTCTCTCTCTGTCTCTCTCTCTGTCTCTCTCTCTCTCTCTGTCTCTCTCTCTGTCTCTCTCTGTAGGTGCTGTACAACATGTTTAACTTCGTAGCAGAAATGCCGGTGGTGGAGCCGGTCGATGTATTTCTGGGCGTGGCTAGGTTCTTCGTGGTGGGCCTGGGGGGTATGGGCTTTGGTGTCATCTTTGGCTTCGTAGCCTCCTTCACCACACGTTTCACCTCTAACGTCAAGGAGATAGAACCCCTCTTTATCTTCATGTACAGCTACCTGGCCTACCTGGTAGCAGAGCTGTTCTCCATCTCCAGCATTATGGCGTGAGTGGATGAATGAGCATGCACATTGGGCCTACACACACACACACGTATACATGCATGAAAACACACATACATACACTAAAACACACACACAGCACTGACGACTCTGTGTTATGTCTGTCCACAGCATTGTGACCTGTGCCCTGACCATGAAGTACTATGTGGAGGAGAATGTCTCCCAGCGGTCCTGCACCACTATCCGCCATGTGGTCAAGATGTTGGGCACCATCTCAGAAACCCTCATCTTCTTCTTCCTGGGTGTGGTCACCATAACAACAGAACACGAGTGGAACTGGGGCTACATCATGTTCACGCTGCTGTTGGCCTTAGTGTGGAGAGGCCTGGGTACGAGGGGGAGAGGGTGTGTGTGTGTGTGTGTGTGTGTGTGTGTGTGTGTGTGTGTGTGTGTGTGTGCGTGCGTGTGTGCGTGTGTGTGTGTGTGCGTGTGTGGCAAAGTGTGTTGTGAGTTAACTTACAAAGATGAGCCAATCTGTGCAAAGCCTTACTCAGGCTGATCAGTTTGAATATGGAGTGAAAGATCCTGATTCTCACCTTTAACCTTTCGCCCTTTACCTCCACTCCTCCCAGGTGTCCTGGTGCTGACCCAGATCATTAACCCTTTCCGCACCATCCCCTTCAACTTCAAGGACCAGTTTATTCTGGGTTATGGTGGCCTGCGAGGGGCAATCTCCTTTGCCCTGGTCTTCACCCTGCCAGACACCATCGGCCGCAAGAAACTCTTTATCACCACCACCATCTGTATGATCATGTTCACAGTCTTCATCCAGGTAGGAGACATCAGAAGTCATCCAGAAGGCATCTAGACGCCTGGTTTAGTACTATCTACCTGATCAGAACCATTCATCTCCTGCTCAGGGAATCAGCATACGGCCCCTGATCGAGTTCATCAATGTCCGCAGAACCAACCGCAACCTGGAGACCATCAACGTAGAGATCCACTCCAGGGTAGGTCAATAAATAGTGTTTGTTTGTTTTTCTTGTCATTGGCTTGTTGTTTTTACTGTACAGTACACAGTTCAGGTCTGCAGTGTAATGCTATATTTTGGCTCACTGTGTGTAGCCACCTGTAACCCCTCCCCTCTCATCCCTCAGCTCATAGAGCACACCATCGCTGGGGTAGAGGACCTCTGTGGCCAGTGGAGCCACTACTACTGGAAGGACAAGTAAGAGCTTCCTTTTCCTGTTTCATCACTTCCTATCCTGTGACTTCCTGTCCATCTACTCCCAGGGTAGCATAGTTTAGGGAGGCAGGTCTGTTTCAAATACACGGGCCGACAAGGTGACAATAAAATATATACAGTACGAGTCAAAAGTTTGGACATACACTTTTTTGATTACCACATGATTCCATATGTCTTATTTCATAGTGTTGATGTCTTCACTATTATTCTACAATGTAGAAAATAGTAAAAAACAAAGAAAAACCCTTGAATGAGTAGGTGTGTTTAAACATTTGACTGGTACTATATGTGTTCTTCTTTTTATTATGTGGCTTCCTCGTCTCCTTTCATCCATCTGCTATGTCTACTTACTTAAAAGTGACTTCCTTAGGGGCATCATTTGCCTTCACCTAACCTGTGTTTAAAGAGCAGTAAAGATGAAGTGGAGGAAGTGACTTCTGCTGCGTCATATTAATCAAATGTCACCGGTTGTATATTTTGTTTCCTTTTAACATTGCATTTGATAGCTCGATCTCTACCTGTTTCCCTAGTGAACTGATGGTGAGATTCAAGTTTTTCTGTAGATCAACTTGCGCTCTAGATTTTCCTGTCTGCGGTTTTTGTTTTTTTGTTCCCATTGTTCTGGCTGTGAAAGTGTGGGTTGACATTTTACTAGAATTCAGTGTTGTGTTGTCAGAAGGTGAGTGTAGCTGGTGCATGAAGTCAGGCGCAGGAGAGCAAAAGGAGTGAGCAATGTACTTTATTCAAAAAATAAAGGCACAAGGTAAACAAATACACTTGACCAAATAACCAACGGTAAACATTACGCACGGGTGAACACAGCACCCGTGGAAAAACCAGCCATCATGAACCGAACTGAACATAGAAACAATCACGCACAACAAACATGGGGGAAACAGAGGGTTAAATACATGAACATGGAATTGGATAATGAAAACCAGGTGTGTAGAAAATAAAGACAAAACAAATGGAAAATGAAAGATGGATCAGCGATGGCTAGAAGACCGATGACGTCGACCGCCGAACGCTGCCCGAACAAGGAGAGGGACCGACCTCGGCATAAGTCGTGACACATGTTCCTTTGAGCTGCAACATCCTCATTAGTGGCTTCTACTTTACTCCGAATGCCCCAAAGAAATGTACAGTTCTTCTGATGTAACAATACACCCCCACCCCCTCTATGACCCATATCCTCACTACACCCCTCTCTACACCAGAACGGGTTTGTCTGGAGTCCTTTTTAAGTCATCTTAGGTCAACTCTGCTAGTCAGAACTTGTCCTCATCCCAGGAAGCAAAGCACAGCCCCATTCCCTTTCTTCTTTTGTTTCCACGAAGATAAGCCACTTAGCCTTTTGGAGGGCTTTGGGAGGAGCTTACATCTATCCACTTTCTATAACTCTGTGTGAACACCAAGGCATGAGTTTAATATTGCTTCCATGGGTATTATGAAATGCTTCTGTCAGTGAGTGTCTGTGATAATGTTTAGTATCTGCCCTCTTTGTCAGGTTTCTGAAGTTTAATAACCATCTCTCTAACCCCTATGTCAGGTTTCTGAAGTTTAATAACCATCTCTCTAACCCCTATGTCAGGTTTCTGAAGTTTAATAACCGTCTCTCTAACCCCTATGTCAGGTTTCTGAAGTTTAATAACCGTCTCTCTAACCTCTATGTCAGGTTTCTGAAGTTTAATAACCGTCTCTCTAACCTCTATGTCAGGTTTCTGAAGTTTAATAACCGTCTCTCTAACCCCTATGTCAGGT